>NC_142531.1:4782500-5082500 GCF_964205215.1 Stylophora pistillata
CGAACTTCCAACTCCAGATTACGAATGGAAACTGTGATATTTGTTTGTTTGCTTGTTTGTTTTTTTGTACAACCAAAGCTTGCAAACGAGGGCACTTACTGGTTACGACAAAGTTAAAGAGTTTGTTAAAGAATAAATAAAAGAACGAAGTTTCCGGGTTTACATAGAAGTAAGGTATCTTCGTGGTATCTCTGTATTCCAGTAAATTTGCTTTTCAGAATACAATGCAAAGTGGCGTTACATAAACGCTTTTTAATTCGAATCCAAATCATATAACCACTTGAAATTTTCAGCGGCTGACATACTCAATTTTCGGTCATGCAAAATGACCATAAAAAATTAAGCGTTTAAAAAAATGCATAACGATGTAAAACACAAATTGAATTCATAAATCCTAAATCTGAATTATTAAAAACATGGAATAAAGTTCAGCTAGGAAATAGCTTACCAAAGGTATTCATTCTTTCTGAAATTAATTTTCTAGTGCCTCGGTTTTGTATCTACTGCAATTTCGGTATTTTCCTGGCCATTCGACGACCATTTTTCGGTTTTCATGAATGAAGACTCAAAAAGCTTTTCAGATTTTGATTTTCGCTGGCATGGCCCAACGTTGAAGCATATCATAAATTCCATTCACTTAAATGCATTATTTCACGCATTTTTGTTTTAGTTTTGAGCGATTCAGCGAGTTATTCCTCTTTCAGCCACTATAGATAATCAGCCTGTTTTCCGTAATCAGATTTGTCTCCTTGATTTGACAAACCAGATTGCCCATGGTTGCACCGTGTTTGAAGCGCTGAAGTCTGAAAACATTTGTTTCACTTACCAAGAATGAAGACTTTTTATGAAACATAGAGGGAAGTTTTGTAGGCTGAATCTCTTAGGTAAAAAAACTCAACTTCTGTAACATCAGAGCTCACTCCGTTATTGAATACACAGTAATCACCTTTATTGACACTTCTATTGGAAGCCTCTACATGAAGGAAATCTTAGAGTGAAATTGTTATTGTTCTATAGTTATATTCCATTAGGCGTAACATCAACCCGCATTACTCACGCTGATTCGTCAGTCGATGAAATTTTTATTAAACCAGCTCCCCTGTTGCTTGGATACTCCAAACTATCAACGAAGAACTATTCATCGACCTATTCATCAATTGGAACACCCAACAATGAGCAGATTTTTAGAGAAAAAAGGTAATGTCGATGTTAATGAAATCACATTCAGACTAGCTCAGCATTAGTTAATTATTTCACCGAAGGGGAGGTGAATAATTGTTTTATTACGTACCACACAAGAGTCAAAGAATAGTTTATTTCTGTCGGTATACCGAGAAATAGTTGAAAATGATTTAACTCTTGACGCGCGATTTTGCAATATTTAGAAGAGAAAATTCATCTAAAACGAACCTCGTTTTATTAAAAGAGTCCTCCGACATGCTACAAAGACGAAGCACAGAAAAGCCTTGAATCAATTTCACTCGAAATCGTTAACGGTATCAAACTCTGCAATGAAAATATATCAACATATAGAGGTAAACGACAAAATACCAAACATCACTCCTTTCGTTGAGACATGCGCAGGTACTTCCCATCACACAACTATAGAACAAACGGTAAAACAAATTCCTCAGGTTTTAGGGTTTTTCTGAAGGTCTTCAAACGTATCACGCTAAACGGAGGTGTTTAAAGTGCAATCAGCTTTGATCAGTAATCTGCGATAGTAACGTGTAGTTCTTGATTGCAGTTAACGCACGATGAGTGTTCATTGACCTTTTCACTCCCAATATTGAATTGTTGGTCCACGCACTTAATGCCTTACGCTTCTTATTGCTTAGCTTCGAGAATCTGGTATTTTTCATATTCTTAATAAGCTGAATAACACAAACATTTTAATTACATCTTACTTATGATCTGGTGGAGGACAGATATTTGACTTTTTTCATCATATAAGTAAAATAGATTCTATGTAATGTGTGTCTGTTGCTCAGTTTTGTGGCTGCGCCTAGTGGACCACTTTCTGTTTGCATAAACGCACGCTTATTTATATTCTGTTAGGTTTTTTCGTATAATTTTTCTGTTTAATTTCATTTGTTTAAGTTTCTGGGTAAAATTGAACACTTGGGGTATCAGAGTTCGTTAAGTTAACATCGTTTCTTTACCGCGTTCAACTCAAAGTGGTTCCGTCCTTCGTGTCCACAAGTCATACAACGTTTCAACAAATGTAACTGCCAACAAAGTCAGGTTTCAACACGATCAACCTTTATGTAAATAACTTTTAAAACGTTCGCTTGTTGAAACCTGACTTTGTTGGCAGTTACGCGTAAATGAATAAAGGCAGATAGTTTCGAAAGAAACTGTTTGGGGCTGCGTCGGTGGGGGTAACGAAATAATTTGGATATATCAACAAAGTTGAAATGGCAAATTGGCCACCGTAACGATTACAAAAGCTGGCGTTTCGATCGTTAGCCCTTCGTTGGAGCGAAGTAGATCTATTTGTTTAACAGACCGGCAACGTTTAAATGTGAAGACGCACTCTGGTAAAACGAAACTGTTTACAAGAAACGATGGGCTTTAGAAAGTCATTCAGTTGAAAATGAAAGTCAGAGCGCATTGTGAAGAGATTTGCTCCAAAGATAAATTGTCCCAGGAATTTTTTTCCAAATACAATTCTATGTTGAAATATCCTTAACCACACAATCTTTCACGGGAAACATTGACTACCCTTTACGTGTTTGTCTTGTCATTCCACGTAAGCACCCCTCGCCATCAACATAACAATATCCACAGGAGCGTGAAACATCGAGTCTAACATGATGCTTGTATGAAGATTCCGTTCCTTACCTTCAAGATCGATCAGTTGTTGTAGTCTGTCAGAAAAACTGTCACTTACTCACGGCTTAGTAATGGAAAAGTAATGGAAACCAAGACAGTTTCTCGTATCTTGTGATCTGCTTGAATGGCCACTAAGGTCCACTTCATCGGCATGCTTTGAAGAACGAGGAAGAAAACAAAGCAATGTTATTGTGCTTCAATGAGATGTAAATAAGGGGCCCTTCGATTTCTAAGCCCTGGAGGTTCTCTATGGGGTGGAATTTGATGAATGGATTTGGAAAAACGGGTTAGAATTAAAACAGAATATTATACATTCCAGTTTTAAAACTGCAAATTATGAATAATACGATTATTCCACCAGGGTGAAGAATGACACGTTTGTGTTTTTTCATTATACTCCACGTTGAATAAACGTTTGGCAAAGGCGAAAAAGGCTTAGCTCAGAAGAGTTTTGATAGACCTGCCAGGCTCTTCAGGTTCATAAACGAATCTTTGAAAGAACATTTAGCTCAATTTTTACAATAGTGTATTCTGTCGGGTTTTACCCGGCCACATGTCACGAGAGGGGGCTCCTCAAAGATTTCTCTTAAAAATGTGTTGGTTCTGTATAATTAGTGTATAACGCCTAAGGGTGTTATGGTAGATCATGAACAGAAATTAAAGCGCAGAACTACAGCACTATTGGATCCGCTTTACTTTGCTTTATTTTTCACTGAACGTATGTAAAGTCATTTACATTTGATGATGACGCGGAAAAAAATATATAATTATGATGGTGATAAAACCTTGTGAAAATCAATTGGACCATTGGGAATTAGCACTCTATAAATACTGTGTATTTTTATTATTATTATTATTATTAATTATCACGGCACGACAATACAAATTTGTTTTAAAGTTCTAGTTAAGGTAACTTAAGGCTTCGTGAAAATGTTGTTTGTTTCATTGGGCGGGAAGTGGCGGTGGGGGGGGGGGAATTATTTTAAGTATAAGAGAAAATCTGGGCAACATTTTTAAAACCCAAGGAATGGCTATAAAACCGGAATGTCTAGTGAGATGTCACAATTTCATCGTCATCTTCAGAGTACACTGGTTCAGCACAATCCTTCCATAACATATCTGGTACTGTTGCCAGCACTTCCCTCGAAAACCAGTGGATCCCAGAGTCATTGAAGATATCACTATGATGAAAGGCGTTGGGAATTGATGTCTCCCTTGTATATGGCAGAATCTGAAGGATTGCAGGTAAAGGAAAATAGGCAACAAACCAAAGCTTCTCCACAACAACAACTATTATTACAGTGTAATAATAATAAGTTAGTGTTTCATTGTTAGTGCAATTCAATTTTCCAAGTAAACTGGCAACAAAGTAAAGAAATAAGTGACAAAATGGTTGTTGTTGGTCACAAGAAGCCTTAATATGATGAATGGTTGCTCAGTGATAGCAAATATGAAATAAGAAAAATCCATTTTTTTTCCAGTGGCTAATATCTTGGAAGCACAGGTAACACCTCTCTTGAGGATCAAGGTTTATTAGAAGACTAATTCCTCAGTTTTATTGTTATTCTTAAGTAACACTTAGTCCACCTATAGGAGCTTATTAACAGACAAAGTCTCTCCTTTGGAAACTTCACTCCTGTTTCACCAAACGCTATGGCATGAAGGCTTATCCGTAAATTCACATTTTAAAGGTTATATACATGGAAATTAGAGGAAAAAAGATACATTGTAAATATATGATGCTTCTTCTCTTAGCTTTCTAAAGGGTATTCTGAATAGAAAAATAGAAAAAAACATTGATGTTCCTTGAAACTTGCCATTTAATGCTTAATAAAGGTAAACTACTGTCTCCTTTAACAAAAGTAAGTGAACATGTTTATCCAGATTTTCCTGAAGTAAGAATTAATTGACAAATTATTATTTCTTATCCTCTATTTTCTATTTTTTGGCCAACCAACCAACCAATCAACCAACCAAACCACTTTCACAAAAGGGAAGGCCCTGGAGCACAAAAACAGTTGATGGTAAAGGCCTAAATGAAAAAAATTATGCAGGGCACCTACCTTTCCTGATAGCTTGTAAATCTGTTTCCAAGAATGATAACACTGGATAGACCTTGACCCCAGTTGGCCCAAGAACACTGTTCTAAAGGGGTTTCCCACAATGAAGGATGAAAAATAATGTTAAGTTTTCCACCCTTCTCTTTCCTTCATAGTAACAAAATAAACCAAAAACAGTCTTAAGAATAATTAGAAAGTGTAATATTGTTTTTATTCCTTCCTGTTTCCAGGGGGGTGCTATAAATGCGAGCCTGCGAGCCCGAGCCTTTTATGACGAACCGGAGCCATTTTTTGCGATTCCCGGGAAAATAACATCCAAATCTGGACATAATGCCTTTTTATGGTCTTGATTACGTCACGCGCCAAAACGGGGGTCATGGTCCCAGGCGTTCCTTGTTTAAACCGCGGAAACTGAGGACGAGAGTGCGACAACTTGTCTTATCATGTGCTCGCTGATTGTAAACAACAATATAGGGGGAGGGGGTGGTGAGGAATGGATAGGTAGATGAAATCTTTTATTTAAATACGGCATTTTATCAAATTGAAATATACAGCAATATTCAAATTTGGGTTACATAAACTCTGTATGCAATACAAGTTATATATTTACTATTAGAAAGCTTAATGTTCTAGAACTAGTTTTGCTGGCGCTGATAGTAATAGTCCAGCTTACCCATAAACTTTTTTTAGCGATGCTTCTTCGTTTAAACTGTTTGGCAAATCATTCCAGATTCTTGCTCCGGTAAATGCAAAACTGTTTCTGTAAAAATCTGTGCGAAGTTTAGGGAGTGCAAGCTTCATTCTGGAAGATCGCAATCCATCATCATCATCATCATCGTCAATCTTTATTTATACACGAAATCGTATCATTTTACATGGTCTTCCTAGGAATCATGTTTAAACTAAACTAAAATACTCTAAGGAACTATTGACTATAAGATTAAAAATACAAAACTTATATCATGAATAATAAGGAACTATTAGCTACAATGTTAAAAATACAAAAACTTACATTGTTGGTAATAAAAGTTACAATGTTCTATCAGGAAAATCTTTCCCATAAAATGAAGTTTTAAAAACATTTGAACTAGGCAGTTTTCTAATCTCTGAGGGAATCCTGTTCCACAGAACAGATCCTCTGTAGTGTAGGCTCCCTTTTGCGGACTCAGTTCTGGGTCTGGGTACATAATAACTTAACTCAGAATTTCTAAGATTGTGTGAATGTACATTTGAGGTGTTGGTAAAGATTCACCTCAGATACGATGGGGAAGGATTATTATGGATTTTATACATTGTCACAACCAACTGTTTAAGTCTTACATATTCCAGCCTTTCCCAGCCAAGTTCATCCAACAAAACACTTGAGCGAACGTCATTAGAAAAGTTGAGAATTCTAGTAGCCCTATTCTGCAGCTTTTGAAGTTTGTTTGCTAGTCCCTTATTGATATTACCCCATACGGCACCACAGTAATTAAAATATGGCGTTACCAGTGCATTGTTCATATTCACTTTAGTATCAAGTGGTACAAAATGACTTACACGCCATAAAATAGCAATGCCAGCGGATATTTTCTTTGAAATGGTATGAATGTGTGGGCGCCAGTTGAAAGATTCATCAATTTTAACTCCAAGGGTTTTATGTTTATTCATTCTTTCTAAGGGTGTATTATTGACTTTGACTGTGAAGTCACTATTTATTTGAGATAACTTAAATTGGCTCCCTACAAGCATGTATTTAGTCTTCTTAACATTTAAAGTTAATTTGTTTGCTGACAGTCATGACTGGATTAAATTCATATCATAATTCATTTTATGTTCAAGGACACATGGTTCTTCTGCAGATGTGGTAAGGGTAGTATCATCTGCATACATTCTGGGTTTTGTAAATACCGTACTACTGCTACTACTACTATTGTAAACAAATTACATGAAGGGAGATCATTAATATGAATAGTGAATAAGAGAGGGCCCAAAATAGACCCCTGTGGAATACCACATGTTATATTACAGGAATCAGATTGAACTCCATCAAGGAACGTTTGTTGCTTTCGACCAGATAAATAGGACTGGAACTAGTTTAGAGATTGAGAACTGACCCCATAGAGTTTAAGCTTTTCCAGATGGATAGCATGATCTATGGTACCAAAAGCTTTTTTCAAGTCCAGGAATATCACACCATTTAAGAGACTGTTGTCAATATTTCATAGCAATTCATTCGTAGCCTCGAGTAAAGTTGTTTCAGTGGAAAACATAGGTCTGAAGCCAGATTGTGATTCAGTTACAAATTATCATTATTTAAATATTCATATAATTGATTAAAAACCACTCTTTCAATTAATTTACTTACTACAGGCAGAACTGAGATAGGTCTGTAGTTGTTAAGATCAGTCCTGAGGTCTTCTTTAAATAATGGCGAAAATCTAGCTCGCTTCCAAGCACTTAGAAATATTCCAGTGGTAATTGACTGGTTTATTATAAAAGTTAGACTGCAAGTAACTATGGGAGACGCCTCTTTCAGGAGACGCGCTGGGATGTTATCAAGACCACTGGCTTTATTACTCGGTATTTTCTGAATCAAATTGAAGACCCCCTGGCATGATACTTTCGCCAAATTAAAAATGTGTTCTGCAGGGGTAATATAGTCAGTAAAACTGCTGGATGTATCTTTAATTTCAGAGGCTAAGGAAGGTCCTATTTTGGAGAAGTGTGTGTTGAGTATATTACTGATTTTGATGGGGTCAATATTAAGGCTGCGTTCATAATGTATGGCAGAGGGGGGGCAGGTGAAATTGAGGGGGGATTGGAAAAAATATATACAAGAAAAAGGGGGATTTCAAATTTTTTTTACAATAAAATGGGGGGATACCAAATTTTTGTTATCAAAGAAGCTAGAAGAAATAACCAGGGCATACTAAAATGTCTTTATTTCATAACATAACATATGCTGACACATTGGGACTTTTGCAACACATGATGGTAATATGTTTATTTCAAAGTTCTGTAAACGGCCTATTGGTCTGCAGTAATTAAATCTATGAACTTGACTTTGAATCAGTTTGAGGAACATCAACGTGAAATTATGAAACGAAATGCATTGGATGTGACAGAAGAAGTTGTTTATCGCCAAAATTGACGGCGCTCCGGCACTTGGAGAATTTATAGATGCTCGGAAATCTCCCCAAGAAGACGATCGGTTCTTTTTCAATAAAGAGTACTGTGATATTTGGATATACGGCAATAAAAACCTTCGATGTTCTTTGATTTCAATACTTTATCCACACACTATCCACACAGCAGCCAACGAGTACCAAAACAACAACAACTTTCGCTAGGGATCACGGGATGCCTACAAACACAGCCTTTTCACACTTCCGGTACAATACACTACAAGTACGTACAGAACAGAAACGCCGACACTCCTGGTGCTGCCTACTTTCAAAAAGTGTGGGACTTTTATGATTAACAATTATTCCACGAGCGCGCGTTGGATTTGAGATGATAGATAGCCAACGAGGCGCGTAGCGCCGAATTGGCTATAATCATCTCAGACGGTGAATATATGAAGTTCATATATTTTGAACTGCGATTATAGATACGTATGATGCACGATCCTCGCAGTAGAGAACGCTATTTATGCAATAGCGAAAATAAGATCTGAAAAAAAAAAATCAGGCCTGTACGGGATTCGAACCACTGACCTCTGCGATATTAGTGCAGCGCTCTACCAATTGAGCAAACAAGCCAACTGGAAGCAGGCCGTTAAGTTGATTCGTAATAAACCCGTGATGATAAATCAGATACGGTGAATATACGAAGTTCATATATTTTGAACTGCGGTTATAGATACGTATGATGCACGATCCTCGCAGTAGAGAACGCTATTTATGCAATAGCGAAAATCATCTCATATCCAACAAACGCGATTGGAATAATTGTTTTATCAAAAATGCTGCATTTAAATTATTAACTTTTATTAAACTTTTAGCTCCCTTTTAATTTCAAGCTTACGCGTACGCTTACCATATCGTAGTTTATGGTATATTGGCTCATATACCATAATGGCTAAGCCATTGAAAAGTCTTGAATTGCATTATCCAATGATCCAGTTTTTAATAATAGTCATTATTAAAAACTGGATCATTGGATAATGCAATTCAAGGCTTTTTATTCGCTCAGCCATTATGGTATATGAGCCAATATACCATAATCTAATTTCTGTACATTGTTAAATCCGGTTTCTTCTCACAAAATAAAGTCGAGAAGATTTGTCTAATAGCTTGGGGGCGTTTTTTTAATAAAACAATTATTCCACTTGCGTTTGTTGGATATAAGATGATTTTCGCTATTGCATAAATAGCGTTCTCTACTGCGAGGATTGTGCATCATACGTATCTATAACCGCAGTTCAAAATATATGAACTTCATATATTCACCGTCTGAGATGATTATAGCCAATTCAGCGCTACGCGCCTCGTTGGCTATCTATCATTTCAAATCCAACGCGCGCTCGTGGAATAATTGTTAATCATAAAAGTCCCACACTTTTTGAAAGTAGGCAGCACCAGGAGTGTCGGCGTTTCTGTTCTGTACGTACTTGTAGTGTATTGTACCGGAAGTGTGAAAAGGCTGTGTTTGTAGGCATCCCGTGATGCCTAGCGAAAGTTGTTGTTGTTTTGGTACTCGTTGGCTGCTGTGTGGATAGTGTGTGGATAAAGTATTGAAATCAAATAACATCGAAGGTTTTTATTGCCGTATATCCAAATATCACAGTACTCTTTATAGAAAAAGAACCGATCGTCTTCTTGGGGAGATTTCCGAGCATCTATAAATTCTCCGAGTGCCGGAGCGCCGTCAATTGGCTATCTATCATCTCATATCCAACGCGCGCTCGTGGAATAATTGTTAATTATACTAGAGGAGGACTGTTCATGGAGTACGTAAAGGATTGCTGTTTCACCAGGACAGGGCAACAGTGCCAATTTTGTCAAAATAATCCTTGGACAAGCACAGAGAAGCTCAAGGGGATTCCTGCTCCATATCCAGATACTACTAAACTGCCAAAGTTCAAATATAAAGATGTCTTTGAAACACCCATTTAAAAAGATGAGGTAAACAAAATTTTTCGTACTGTTGATGACTTCCTTCCAAGAAACCAACTGCATGAAGATAGAGTTTTCTGCTGGCACAGTTTGTCTAGAAGACCCAAATAGCATCAAAAAATTTTCCGAGAAATATATAGTTGAAGAAGATCATATAAGATCTTATGTAAACCATCATTTGTATCTTCAAAGGGCCAAAGATATCCAAACAAATCAAAGAAAACGGGATAAAGCCGAAGTAAAGAACAACTCATACGAAGATTATGACTCGATAGAGTTATTCTTATCTCGCGACACTTTAAAGAAACTAACTGTTAAAGGCCCATTTCCATCCGAGATCCTTTGCAGTCGTTTGTTTTTGTTTTGGAATCGCGCTATTGTGAAATGGCGAGCTCTGGTAGTCATTCGCAAACACTATTAAAAAGAAAAACAAAGATTTAGTGAAGAACCCAGTAAACAAATTTGCAGCTAAATATTTGAGACTGAATCATCATAAATCGAGTCTGTGCACAGGCAGCCCAAGGTCACCACCAGAAAAGCGGACGTGACTCTTACCGTGTTGCGCAGCGTTTTCGGCGAGTTGGCGCTATGTTGGTGTTCAACTGCTAAAAGAAAGACAAGGCCGGAAACCTATTTTTTTTTGGCGGAATTATTCGCTTCGGGCGACGGACGCTTCTAAAATAGGTTTCCGGCCTTGTCTTTCTTTTAGCAGTTGAACACCAACATAGCGCTAACTCGCCGAAAACGCTTCAAAATGGCCTGAGACGCTAGGAATCAACAAAGAAAACAACAAGGCAATAATGTAAGCCCATTTTATTTCAAAACAAGACATTTTTTCTCTCTTTTAAGGCAAACTGATAACATCCCATACAAACCTTTATAAATATAAAACGTTGCGCAACACGGTAAGAGTCACGTCCGCTTTTCTCTAGTATTGAGCTTGGGCTGCCTCTGGTCTGTGTATAAAACTTGTACAAAGCTTATCTGATGTTGAAGGAAATTGTTCGGCTTCAACACTAAATAAGATATAAACAAATAACCAATATTGGTCAAAACTGATTTACTTTACGCATTTCAATTATAGAATAATGACTTGTACAAATAAGATCGCTTACATACATATCTCAGGATCAAGTAAAAATCGGTCAAATAATTATTCTCACCTTGAAAAAATCTCTCCGGAGTCTCTAGTTCCATCGTAGGAACAATCAATAACATTTCTGCAAAAGCAATGTCTGTAATGTTACCGAAACCCATGGTTGTTTTCCTTGCCCTCCATAAATCATACACAGACTTTCGAAGTCGAATAACCTTTGCCGAGCCGGGCAGACTCGGCCTTCCTCTAGACCGCTTCTTCGACGGCATCAACTTTTCAAATGACGTTTTTCACTGTCATACATGTAAGAATTAAAAACTATTTACTGATATGGATACTACGATAGTTTGTTGTTCGCACATGATCCAAGATGGAACTTTGATAGCCCTAATTAGTAAGATGGAAGATGTCAAAGCGATTCCGCAACTACGAGGAAAATAGCGTATTTTTCATATATGAAAAATGATCCGGGCGCGCAAGGCATCTCGGTTGGAAATTGGCCTTTAAAGAACTTGAAAAATTTTTAACCTTTCATAAACTATCATTAAATGGTCTGAAGAATGACAAAATTACTCCGATAATGGCACATATCAACTTTTCAACTAACGGCTCCAACATGCATTCACAGTATAAGAGTGTTTCTCAGAATGACCACCAAGACGAAACAGAGAAAGGAGACGGTAAAGATGATGAAGAAGACAATGAAGATGATGATAGTGATGATGAAATACTCGCTGTTTTTGGAAGTGACTCCGAAGATGAAGATTCTCATGAAGAAAGTGGTAAAGGCGAGTCTGATGATATGAATGTGCCTCAGGTATATCAAGTATCTGCAGAAACCTCTCGATCTGGATGACAGTGCAGGCCTAGTAGTAAATATCAAGACTTCCTTGCAAAGGTACATTGATAAAAAATGAACCTTATTGTCACATTTTTAAATTTGATGGTGTTGGTATGGGTAGGGGGAGTGGAAATGTTTTTACATTTTTGCTTGGGGGATTGCTAATTTTTGCAAGAGTTGAGGTCGGGGTGTTGAAAATTTTTTTTGGTAATAAAAAATTCCACTTGCCCCCCCCCCCCCCCCCCTCTGTCATGCGTTATGAATGCAGCCTTACAGTATCCCCAGTGTCCAGCTGAGTTATCTTCTCAAATTTAGGTTCACTTCTAATTAGTCTATTAACTCCCTTCCAATTATTATTTATGTTTCTGCAGTTATCTTTGAAGAAGGCATTATAATAGTTCATTTTAGCATTCTTAATCTCATAATTAACCTTATTCTTCATGTGTTTGTAAGAAGTCCAATTGCGATCTGTTGGGAACCTTGAGGCCAACTTTTTGAGTTTGTCTCTCTGAAACATTAGTCTTTTTAGCTCTGGAGTAATCCAGGGGAATGAGATTCCTTTCACTCTCTTCTTCTTTAGTGGTGCATGGCTATCAGAAATTTCTAAGAACATGTTGCCAAACAATGCAACAATATGTAATGTAAGGCTGTTTTGCATAATGCACATATTTTACAAATATAGAGGCAAGACCGATACAACGTAGATAAGTAAATTTTAAGACGGAGCACTATATTTCGGCTGGCCAAACCAGCCTTCTTCAGGTGCAGTGGGAATTAACAGAGAATTGGGGTGATGCTTTATAGATAGCTGTATGATGTAACAGCGGAAATATGTAAAACTAATTTGATTGACAATGAGATAATAATAAAAATAGAAATAGTGAGCAAAAATAGAAATGAAGTAAGGTAAATTGGATAAATAACTAGAAACTAATACATTTCTTCGCGAGCGTTAAGGCCATCTGAATAAATGGTGTTGCCTCTTGAAATTAAAAAAGCTTCCCTGGCCTTGCGTATCGAGTCTCTCTTGGAAAACACTTTTTCGATGGCGATTAGCTCCATGTCGTGAGCAGAGTGGTTAGGCTGTAACCTCGTACCTCATACCTTCTCAACGAGGTTACAGCCATAAATTCGTCACCAAACAAATACAACGCGCCGCTGACATCTCCCGCACACTCAACTTACAAACTAAAGACGTAAAAAAACCTAACCGTATATTCCATTTATAACTACTTTTAATCTGTCGCTTCCTCACATCTCCAACATCATCAAAAAACACTGGCATCTACTGCAGTCTTCCAACCGCTGCAAAAAAGCTTTTCCTCAGCTGCCAATTGTCGCCTTCAGACGCTCCCCCAACCTTCGCGACACATTAGTAACAGCCAAACTCCCCTCTAATTCTACCACTTCCCATCCTCAACTCCCCCCCCGGCTCTTTCCATTGTGGTAGAAACTGCGTTACTTGCCCCTACATCTCTGACGGTCTTACTAACTATACCTTTTTTTCTACCGGCGAAACACGTCCCATTAAATCTCACTTGACCTGTGACACTAAAAACCTTATCTACTTAATTCAGTGTAACCGCTGTAACTTACAATACATAGGAGAAACTAAACGACGTTTAAAAGACCGTTTTAATGAACACCGCCGTACCATTGATAAACCTAACTCTAAATCTAAACCTACTACAGCAGCAGAACACTTCATTTCCTCTCCTAACCACTCTGCTCACGACAAGGTGCTAATCGCCATCGAAAAAGTGTTTTCCAAGAGAGACTCGATACGCAAGGCCAGGGAAGCTTTTTTAATTTCAAGAGGCAACACCATTTATCCAGATGGCCTTAACGCTCGCGAAGAAATGTATTAGTTTCTAGTTATTTATCCAATTTACCTTACTTCATTTCTATTTTTGCTCACTATTTCTATTTTTATTGTTATCTCATTGTCAATCAAATTAGTTTTACATATTTCCGCTGTTACATCATACAGCTATCTATGAAGCATCACCCCAATTCTCTGTTAATTCCCACTGCACCTGAAGAAGGCTGGTTTGGCCAGCCGAAATATAGTGCTCCGTCTTAAAATTTACTTATCTACGTTGTATCGGTGTTGCCTCTATATTTATATTTCATATTCGTTATTTTGGGCCGATCAGATCATCGCTGACCCAACGTACACGAGTAGGAGTATCGTCCACGGTTGCCTGCTGAACATTTGACATATTTGACATATTTTTTGTAAAAGTAGAAATAGATACGTGCCTCGCTTCAAAAGTCTGAAGAGAAGGCAACCAGAATTGTAAGTAGTTTAGTGATTTTCTTGTAACTTTTGTAATTCCTGTAGTTAATTGTATCTGTAAAATAATAATAATAGTAATAATTATAATAATTATAATAATTTGATATTTATATTACGCAAATTAAGATGTGCATATGATAAAATGCGCATCACAGCACTTTTCGGGGGATTTTGGCCGGACTGCATCAGCAGTTTACAGACAATCGAAGGAAACTTATTTGAAGATGCACCTTCCCCCAGTTCCCAGTAAACAGGCTAGACCACATCACAGTAATCTCGTGAGTGGGTTCTTTAACGTCCCCTGCCTAACCAAATTAATTAATTAATAGATGCAGGGTAATGTATATATTAATATTGTAATGTATATGTTTTCTTTCCTTTTTAGTTTGACTAAACTTAAAACGTAATTAAACTCAGTGTTTGTCCAAAAATCTGCTTCGTCGACGTCTCTTCGGAAAGGATAAACATATATCTAATTGAAAGGCACAATTATTGACTTGTAAATGTCAATTAGGTTTTCTGTTTTTAGAAAAGGTTTATCCCTTCGTAGAACATTCGAATTACTGGTAACCTTCTGTCTTATACTTAGCATGTGGCTATCCCAAGTTAAATATTTATCGATGTCTACACCAAGAGATTTGACAGATTTGACTTTATCCAATTCGGTGTCCACCAAAGAAAGAGTAATATCCTCTTCCAGGCTCGCTACTCTTTGTCTTGATCCTACAACCATGAATAAAATCAGTTTTTAACACATTTAGGATAAGCCTGTTGGCTGAAAGCCAAGAGGCTATACCCCTGGGATCCTTTGACATTTTATTCTGCAAGGCAGGGAAACTGCAGCCTGAGAATGTCAAGTTCGTATCGTCAGCAAATAATCTTGCTACCCCATAATCTAAACGCTTAGAGATATCATTTACACATATAAGAAAGAGCAGCGGACCTAAAAAATTGAACCTTGAGGAACACCACATATTATGTTATCTATAGATGAGTTGATATCATTAGCATAACATACTTGTGAAGGTGTAGTCTGAACCATTTACTGCATAACATATTTGTTATCGATTTTCTAGATACGAAGTGAACCAATTGATTGTTGCAGTTTCTACTCCGTAGTATCTAAGTTTGTAAGTAAAATATCATGGGCAAAGGTATCGAAGGCATTTTTCAAGTCCAGGGAAAGAACTCCATTAACCATGCCTTTATCAATATTAAAACACCACTCATTAGTTATATCAAGTAAAGCAGTAAGGGTTGAATGAAGAGGTCTAAATCCGGACTGGTACGTATAAAGAAAGTTATTCTCATAAACATACGTATATAACTGGTCAAATATAATTCTTTCAAATACTCGTGCAATCGTTGGCAAAACAGAGATTGGTCTGTAATTATTTGCGTTGCTCAGATCACCCGATTTAAAGAGTGGAGAGACCTTTGCTATTTTCCAATCAGATGTAAATACACCAGAGCTCGAGGTGATAGATAAATTGAATATGTCTGTTAAGTTCTTATAGATAACAGGAGCAGTTATTTTTAAAATTCTATTTGATATTTTATCGATACCAGTTGCCTTGCTAATTTTTACCCCATTCAACAATTTTAGCACACTGGAGGCTTCCACTTTTTTCAAATTAAAGCAAGAATCTTTTTAGTCAAGAATTCTGTAGGAGTAATATTATCTTCATCGACTTGAATCTTTGAAGCTAAATTTGGGCCGATCGCTGCGAAGTGTTTGTTCATGTAATCTGTGATGTCCTCAGGATTTGTGATTGTCACACCACAGTCACTTTTCAATTCACTTATCTTTGATGAGCACGACTTTTTTCCTAAGAGATCATTAAGCACTTTCCACGTCGCCTTTTGATCGCCAGATGCCTCGTTTATGCGTGACTGATAAATCTTTTTTATGCGTGACTGATTAATCGCTAGTCTTATCTCTTTATTGACTAGATTTCTTGAAGTTCTATAAGCCGTCCAATCTTCTAGCATACCGGTTTTGGTTGCTTTCCTTCTTAACCAATCTCGCTTAAACATCAACTGTTTGATGTTCGGATTTAACCAAGGAGAGGGTTTGTTACGTATTCTTCTGGTGCGTTAGTCCACCCGGCTAGCGCACAGTTCACATCTTAAAAATTATCAATACACGACCCAGGCGCATTACTGAGATCTCTTTTGAATTTTGATTCGTCAAAACGCTGAAAATTACTTGCCTCAACAAACCTAGGTCGACCGCTGGGAATCCCTATTTTCCTGATTGCATAAATAAGATAGTGATCACTAATTGAAAGTGGATAGATAGATAGATAGATAGATAGATAGATAGATAGATAGATAGATAGATAGTTCACTTTATTTATACACGGTAAATTCCACTCAGTCGTATACAAGCAATATACTTACAAATGTAAAGCTTAAAACTATATAATCATTATAAAATATATACAAAGATTAAAAGCCTAATCTAAACGAACTGAACTAACTTCTTATTAGAATGATAATAAATGAAAATAAAAGTACTGCTTTTCAGGGACGCCATGTCATTAGTTCACTCAAAACTGAAGTTACTTAGCTTCGTCTTAAACTCACCTAATGTTTTAGATACTCTATTATCAGTCGGAAGGCTATTCCACAACGCGGCACCGCTACAAGAGAAACTTTTACGAACATAATCGGTACGAGGTTGCGGAAGAGCCAGCCTCATTTCACTATTTAGCAGTCTATAACTAGTAGTATCATTACAAAAGATGAATTTATTTGATAAATAGTCAGGTGTCTGTCCATTTAGAATTTTGAACATCAATAGCGGCTTTGGCAATAAGCCTCAGGTCCCTTAGGTTTTTCCAACGAAGTGTGCGGAACAGGTCTAGAGCACTAGAATCATAAGGGGCGGACAACAATATACGAGCCGCCCGTTTCTGCAGCTTCAGAAGTTTTTCGGTCAGACTTGTACTACAGCAATCCCATACTAAGCTGCAGTAGTCAAACTGGGGCTTTACCAAACCATTGAAGATGTTCAAAAGAGTGTAGAATAGTATAAAATCTCTAAGAATTCGGTCTTAGTCAGGTTCAACGTGAGTTTATTAGAAGACAACCAGGTATTGATGGATTTCAAATCTTTGTTAAGATAATCACCTGGGTAAGCACCTGTGTGACTTAACCTTTCTTTACTATTGGTAATCACGACGTCAATTAAGGTTTTGGAAATAGGAGTGACTCTTGTAGGTTCATTTAACACCTGATTCATCTGAAAGCTAATCAATACATTAACTGTGAAGTGTGATACTCCAGGGGATTTGATAAAAAATTACAACTCAAATCGCCGAGTAAATAAATTTCTTTATATTTTGGCGCTACTTTCCCAAAAACAACTCAAAATACTAAAAGCATTGAGAATCTAACTTTGGTGGTCGATACCAGGGGGTGGTGAGGGATGGATAGGGGGAGGGGGTAGTGAGGGATGGATAGGGGAGGGGGGTGGGGAGGGATGGATAGGGGAGGGGGTGGTGAGGGATGGAGAGAGGGAGGGGTGGTAAGAGATGGATAGGGGAGGGGTGGGGAGGAATGGAGAGGGGGAGGGGTGGTGAGAGATGAATAGGGAGAGAGTGGGGAGGGATGGATAGGGGAGGGGGTGGTGAAGAATGGAGAGGGGGAGGGGACGTGAGAGATGGATAGGGGAGGGAGTGGGGAGGGATGGATAGGGGAGGGGGTGGTGAGGGATGGATAGGGGAAGGGGGTGGTGAGGAATGGATAGGGGAGGGGTGGGGAGGGATGGAACCCTTTATTTAAACATGGCATTTCATCAAATTAAAATATACAGCGATATTAAAATTTGGTTTACATAAAATCCGTACGCAATACAAGTTATATATTTACTATTAGAAAGTTTAATATTCTAGAACCAGTTAGAAACAAAATGGATTTCACGAGAGCATAGGGAGAATTAAGGTGGCCCACAACTGTCACGGCGAAAAAAATCGCTTACGGCGAAAAGAAATTGCTCACGGCAAAAAGAAATTACTCACGGCAAAAAAAAATTGCTCACGGCGAAAAGAAATTGCTCACGGCGAAAAGATATTGTTCGCGGCAAAAAGAAATTACTCACAACGAAAAAGAAAACTCAAAAACGCCTGGGTGGTGAGGATTGGTTCGAGTTGGCTCGGATTGCATCAAGCAGCACGCCATCTTGGAGCAGGGTGTCTAGCAGCAGCTGCGGGTAGTGTTTAGGGAATGAAGACAAGTAAAGATTGTGGGGGGATTTAAAGATCTCAGTTTTTGGGTTTGAAAGGGAGCCTACCCAGCTGTTGTTTTATAAAGAGGCTCAAAAGGTTTTTTTCTTTTTTCCTGAGCACTGCATTTGGGAGTGAAATAACTAAAGTAAAGTGACGTGAGTCGTGGATCAATAACAAATTTCAAACCGATGAGATAGATTAAAATGATCAATTTGTCATAGAGGTACTATGATTTGTGTTGCTAAGGTAACGCTAATTGTTGCTTAAAAATCTGAAGTTCTTGAATTCCTCCCTGAGTTTTTCCACATTTGGCGTAAAGCCTTTCCCCTGTGCGTCTATTCAATACACTATACCTCACCGTGCACAAGCAAACATCCGTCTTTAAAGACCATCCTGCATGTAAAAGTCTGTCTTTACAATTAATAGGTTCAAATCCCATACCTTTGCCACATTGAGAGCAAAACTTGTCTTCATTCCGTAAACACTGCTCGCAGGTGCTGCAAAACATTGTGCTCCATCGTGCCATGAGGAATTTCTTTTCGCCGTTTCTTTTCGCCATGAGAAATTTGTTGTCGCCGTGGGTAATTTCTTTTCGTCGTGAGCAATTTATTTTTGCCCTGAGTAATTTCTTTTTGCCGTAAGTAATTTTTTTTTGGTATGAGTAATTCCTTTTTGCTGCGAGCAATTTCTTTTCGCCGTGATTAATTTATTTTTAAGAAACAGGGCCCCTACGGATACCAGCCTTGAGCTGAACGGGCTACCTTGTGTAAATAAAGTTTTACTTCCTTTTACTTAGTTTCAATACTTACTTTTCGCCGCGACAGTTGTGGGCCACCGTAGAGAATTAACACTTCTAGTGGCACTATTTGAAGATTCAGGCAAATGGTTTTAGCATGAAATGCCACTTTGATGACGACCTCCTAAGTCGCACCAGGTGTTTATTGTTTTCATCCTCTCTTATTCTAGTTAGGGAGGTCCAGAAGGGGTCCAAAAGGGGGTCTAGAAGGGGTTCTAAAAGGGAGTCAAGAAGGAAGGTCCACGTTTTGTACCGTCCCATTTATGTCTATGTATGTACAAATTTCGAGAAATTTTTAAACAAACAAAAACATAACAAATCAGTTTAAAAGGCGCGTCGTAGAAGCGCAATTTTTGTACAGATCGAGAATAGCTCAATTCCAGCGAACTGTATGAATTAAGGATTCGTCCGGTAGGCAAACATGATCACATCTTTGCAGTTCTCTTACAATTTCATCTACCGTGTTATCTTCCATGGTTTTTGACAAAATTTCTGGCGTGTCATCTCCCCAGTTTTGAAGTCTAGCACCCCAGTAATGGTTAAGTCTTATTTTACTTTCATCTGCGTCCTCTGAAAAGCCATGTGATAAGGCGTGGTGATGGACGTGAGAACGTAATATATCCGAAGTCTTGTAGATGGGTTTAACCAAATTGTTAGCCGGTCCGCGTGTTCTCCGCTTGAGGCGATCGAGAAGTAACGGGCGTTCCTTATCGCTAAATGGTTTACCAAGAAACAAGAAATTTTTCATCGTTATCTGAGAAACACTGGGTTTTTCTCTGGAGAAATTAGCTATGAAACGTTGTATGAAATTGGGTTTGGTGTCTTCCGGACAGAAAGGGTACTCGTCCATATCGATGCTTGCTTGCCAATTTGATTTCTTGCCCCATGTTTCTACGCAATGCTGATAGGCGCTTTCTTGAGTTCCAGTCATTGAATAGGGAAACGCTTTGTGACTCCAGTCCACATATGTGACGAAGCCTTCCTTTACGAGGAATTCTAGCGCGTTCTTTTGTGATTCATTCTTATAAACATAAGCATCGTACACGTAAACATGTTCAAAACCAGCGTATTTTAGATAATAAAGCCACTGCAATAGTTCTCTTGTGCTAAGTTTTGCCAAGTCACTGGAATAAATTCGTACAAGCAAGACTCCGCTGAGAAAATACTTTGAACCGGCTGTGTTTGTTTTGTGACACCAACGGTGACAATCATAACGTGTTCCATCTTTTGTAGTATTTTGTACAACAGTCGATTTTTGTTTTATATCGAGACTTAGATTAACGATTAGGCTTGTATTTCTTGACGAAGAATTCTTTATGAGTAGCGATACCGCATGATTAAACTTGCCTCCGACGAAATTCTTTCCTCTGAATTCACTTAGGTGATAAGTGATCATCATAATAAAGGCAGTTAGAGAACACAACCATATGGCCCTAAAATACTTTCGACTGCAAAGTATTTGTAGAAAGCCAACCTCCTGAATTGGACAATACGTTAATTGAAGCTTCATTATTTGCAGTTCAAAGCTTGTCAATAACGTAGTGTAGATCCGATGGAATTACTCAGTTAGTGATCCATGCCTCGGAAAGGTTCGTTGATCAAACTAAAACGGCTTTAAAAACGGCGAGAGAGATGTTGGTTCACCGCTAACATTCTGAAGTTTTTTTGAACGATTCAGCTGTTTGTCTATCCTGTATCACATTACTCGCCAGTTATGTGGTTCAAGCGTGGACAGTCAGAGTACAGATAGACTCTTAACTCAGGATGTAACAAACCAAAAGGGTTATAACACTTAATTTTTTTTCCGCATCCAAATTTGATAGAACCTTCAAATGCAGCTCAGATCGTTTCAAGCTGTAATCAGTTGGATGCAGGCTTCTTCCCGCCAAAATGACACCAACTAACGACGCGCATGTCTATCAAGGTCCTCCGTGGTGACCTTTTGTCAGACGTTTTGCGACTTCCTGAATCACTATAAAAGAAGATAAAGTTATGCAGTAAATGGTTTGAACCCGGGGGTAACATGTGAAGGTGTAGTCTGATCGTCCGGGTGAGTGTAGTCCTGAGAAGGACTGTTGTCGGTGGCAGTGACTGACGTTTCGACAACCTGTGCGGAAGTCATCATCAGAGTCAAGTGAGTGATTGTTGTCAGTAGAATGTTCTTATTCCAGTTCGTGTGAAATGATCGGTTGGTTTTGCCGTGATGTTATTGGCTGTAAGACTCAAGTGACGTAAGTCGTTCGTGATTGGTCTGTTTCGGTCTGTCGGTAAAGCTAGGTTGTTCTTTTTCCGTCGTTTGTGATGTTTATGTCGTGAATGAGTCGTTTGTATGGGGCGGGTAGTTGTTGACATCTGTTTAGGGGAGTCTGTTCTAAGTTAGTAAACCAGCTTTCCAGAGTCAGTCGTTGAAAATAGTCAGTGCTGTAGGTTAGGCATTGCGCAGAGTCCCAGTCAATGTTGTGGTTGGTAAGTCGATGGTGTTCAGCGATGTGATTGCTGACATCACCTTTCCTCGTCGCCCGTCTGTGTTCAGTCAAACCGAAACAGACCAATCACGAACGACTTACGTCACTTGAGTCTTACAGCCAATAACATCACGGCAAAACCAACCGATCATTTCACACGAACTGGAATAAGAACATTCTACTGACAACAATCACTCACTTGACTCTGATGATGACTTCCGCACAGGTTGTCGAAACGTCAGTCACTGCCACCGACAACAGTCCTTCTCAGGACTACACTCACCCGGACGATCAGACTACACCTTCACAAGATAAAGTTAATAGCACTAAATAAAAAGAATTCTTTACGATAAAGAATATTATTCTAGGATTAACGACAACTTAACTGATTATGTATATGTGCACGATCCTTCGCAGTAAAGCACTATTTGAGCAATAGCTTCAAAAAAAAAAATTTCAGGCCTGTACGGGATTCGAACCACTGACCTCTGCGATACTAGTGCAGTGCTCTACCAATTGAGCTAACAAGCCAACTGGGAGCAGGCCATCAAATTAATTCGACATAAACCCGTAGATGACAAATCAAACAACAACAAACATATGAAACATATGTATGAACTGCGGTTATGAAACGTATATGTGCACGATCCTTCGCAGTAAAGCACTATTTGAGCAATAGTGAAAATCAGACCTGAAAAAAATTACAGGCCTGTACGGGATTCGTAATTTTTTTCAGGTCTGATTTTCACTATTACTCAAATAGTGCTTTACTGCGAAGGATCGTGCACATATACGTTTCATAACCGCAGTTCATACATATGTTTCATATGTTTGTTGTTGTTTGATTTGTCATCTACGGGTTTATGTCGAATTAATTTGATGGCCTGCTCCCAGTTGGCTTGTTAGCTCAATTGGTAGAGCGCTGCACTAGTATCGCAGAGGTCAGTGGTTCGAATCCCGTACAGGCCTGAAATTTTTTTCAGGTCTGATTTTCACTATTGCTCAAATAGTGCTTTACTGCGAAGGATCGTGCACATATACGTTTCATAACCGCAGTTCATACATATGTTTCATATGTTTGTTGTTGTTTAACTGATTATAATTGGAACTGCCATGGGCGACTAACTCTCAGCGAGGAAAACTCCAGGACAATTTTTAACGCGACTTACAAAATATATAATCTCAAGATCAGAACGAACGAAACGAAACGGTTAAAAATTTGTCGTGATGCCGACGAGTTACTGCTTTACTGCGAAAAAGCTGCACGACGTGCGGTACTATGAAATACAATAGAACTTTCTGGGTAAAACTGAACACTCAAAAGGGAAACTGAACTGAAAAAACTACGATGAACAATACGGTTTAAATACATGCTATTTTACGTAACGTTACGAAATGACACAAAGCATGGCGCACGCAAAATTTCTACTGCAATTAGTGCTGTTCGTAAAACAACAATAAACAAAAGAAAAAGAATAGGGCGTTTGCGATCTATAACAATGTTTTTAAGGTGAGTTGATATTAAACACCGTATGTTCAACCTAGGGGTATCGAATGGTCTTTGCGAGCAGTGTGTTTATTTTTGCGAGCACAAGCACATAAGAAAATACAGATAGGGAGCAGCGAGCACTTTAGAAAAATACAGATGGCGAGCAGCGAGCACTTCGAGTACTTCATAACTTTTCCGCAGGCCGGAATCTCTCTTTTATTGATGGGATACGTTCTTTTGCACCAAGTAATAGCTAACAATCTGGCTGACACCTTCCAAAAAGAATGGTGGGTGCAAAGCTAGGGCGGTTTGGTCAAACAGCCAATTGTGCCCTGCTTAATTGCCAAATCATTATGGCGCGTAGCTTCACATGCGTCGGTTCTGTCCTGGTGTACCGGTTCACAAGGGAATTACCATTGTTCTTTCTTTGTTTAGGAGTCATTGGTTAGCTGTTGTGTATTGTTCGGTCTTTTGTATCGGCTCTTGTGAACCGGTACACGAGGACAGAACCCATGCGTCAGTCAGGGTGGACGCTCAAGAACTTCAAGAGCTCTCAAGGAGATGTACTAAGTCCAAAGCCCGCGACCTAAAGTTTTCCATCTCTTTCTAATCCGAAGCTAAAATAGTTCTTATGAAATGTAAATAACGTGACATTCGGTCTACCAAGCATTTCGAGCTTCGGTTTCGATGTTCGGCAAACTGGTTTCCCGCTGATTGACTGAAAAAGATTCAACGCAATGAAGCTTTATTTGTTAGCTTTTATTTGGAGGTTACAGTGAAACAATTTTCAGTTTTTTATCTACTCTCTATTGAGGGTTCTATTCAAGGGCGGCTTCTATTTTTTCTTTTCACGACATTTCTGCGGCTTCTGTTCAAGGGTAGCCTCCTGCGCAGACGTTCTTTAGGCTCGTCACGCAATCTTCCTGAAAACATTTGCGTGACGAACCCAAAGAACGTCTGCGTGGGAGGCTAATTCAAGGGCGGCTTCTATTTAAGGGCGGCTTCTATTTAAGGGCGGCTTCTATTTTTGCTCTTCGCGAAATTTCTGCGGCTTTTATTCAAAGGCGGCTTCTAATCAAGGGCGGCTTCTATTCAAGAGAATACGGTAACCACAAATTTTCAACGGCTGAAATACTCATTTCTCGGTCATGCGAAAGGACCATAAAAATTAAGCATTTTAAAAAAAATGCTTAACGATGTAAAACACAAATTGAAGTCATAAATCCTAAATCTGAATTATTAAAAACATGGAGTAAAGTTCAGCTAGGAAATAGCTTACCAAATGTATTCATTCTTTTTTAAATTAATTTTCTCGTGCCTCGGTTTTGTATCTATGCAATTTCGGTATTCTCCTGGCCTTTCGACGACCATTTTTCGCCGGGTTTTCATGAGTGAAGACTCAAAAAGCTTTCCAGAAAGTGATTTTCCCTAGCATGGCCCAAGCTGAAGCATATCATAAATTCCATTCACTTAAAATGCATTATTTCACGCATTTTTGTTTTAGTTTTGAGCGATTCAGCGAGTTTTTTCTCTCTCAGCCACGATAAATATTCATGACAAACCAGATTGCCCATGGTTGCACCGTGTTTGAAGCGCTGAAGTCTGAAAACATTTGTTTCACTTACCAAGAATGAAGACTTTTTATGAAACATAGAGGGAAGTTTTGTAGGCTGAATCTTTTCGGTAAAAAAACTCAACGTCTGTAACATCAGAGTTCACTCCGTTATTGAATACACAGTAATCACCTTTATTGACACTTCTATTGGAACCCTCCACATGAAGGAAATCTTAGAGTGAAATTGTCATTGTTCTGTAGTTAAATTCCAGTAGGTGTAACACCAACCCGTATTAGTCACGCTGATTCGTCAGTTGATGAAATTTTTATTACACAAGCTCCCTTGTTCCTTGGATACTCCAAACTATAAATGAAGAACTATTCATCGACCTATTCATTAATTGGAACACCCAACAATAAGCAGAATTTTAGAGAAAAAAGTCAAAAATGATGCCGATGTTAATTAAATCCGGCATTCAGACTAGCTCCGCGCTAGTCAATGATTCACCGAAGGAGAGGTGAAAAATTGTTTTAGTATGTACCATATAAGACTAAAAGAATAGTTTATTTCTGTCGGAATACCGAGAAATAGCTGGAACTTTCACTCTTGACACGCGATTTTGCAATATTTGGAAGAGAATCTACCTGAGGTGAAAGGAACCTCGTTTATTAAGAGTCCTCAGACGTGCTGCATCATTCGAAAGACGAAGCACAGAAAAGCCTTGAATCAATTACACTCGAAATCGTTACGATGTCAAACTCTGCAGTGGAAGTAATAATGAAAATATATCGATATACAGAGATAAACGACAAAATACCAAATACGTATAATGCACGATCCTCGCAGTAGATAGCGCTATTTATGCAATAACGAAAATTAGACCTGAAAAAAATCAGGCCTGTACGGGATTCGAACCACTGACCTCTGCGATACTAGTGCAGCGCTCTAGCAATTGAGCTAACAAGCCAACTGGGGGCAGGCCGTTAAGTTGATTCTTACTAAACCCGTGATGATAAATCAGATACAATGAATATATGAAGTTCTTATATTTTGAACTGCGGTATTAGATACGTATGATGCCCATACAGGTCTGATTTTTTTCAGGTCTGATCTTCGCTATTGCATAAATAGCGCTATCTACTGCGAGGATCGTGCATCATACGTATTTAATGCCGCAGTTCAAAATATATGAACTTCATATATTCATTGTATCTGATTTATCATCACGGGTTTATTACGAGTCAACTTAACGGCCTGCTCCCAGTTGGCTTGTTAGCTCAATTGGTAGAGCGCTGCACTAGTATCGCAGAGGTCAGTGGTTCGAATCCCGTACAGGCCTGATTTTTTTCAGGTCTGATTTTCGCTATTGGATAAATGGCGCTCTCTTCTGCGAGGATCGTGCATCCTACGTATCTAATACCGCAGTTCAAAATATATGAACTTCCTATATTCATTGTAACCAAAATACCAAATTTCACTTCTTTCGATGAGACATGCGCAGGTACGAATTACTGTCTTTTCGTCCCAAAAGTTTTTTCATCTAAGTCGGTTCGGCTAATTGTTAAGTCTTTTCTCGAAGCAAATAATTATCTTTTAGAAGGTTAGGCAAGGTTATATAATGAACTTATTAGTGCGAGCCGTTGCCATTTTGGTTCCGATAGCTTTAGTCACTAATGCTCTTTTACGAATTAAACGTCCTAAATTACGATAAATACACAGAGAAGATGCTAATTTGGGGTAATTTTTGGCTTAGTTTTATTTCTTTATCATGTTAGACTATATTGTTGGTTATGTCGGACATTTAGTGATGTTACACTCGGTTGTCTATTACGCCTAACAGACACTTCACAACAAGCCTAATATTCCCATTTCTTTTGTGCGAAATAATTAAACGGCAAGTCTTTACTTTTGTCATTATCTAATAAAATATTTTGCGCTACAACTTCATTTAAAATAATGTTGTAACTTTGACGAAAAAACTTGATATTGGACGAATGGACCTAAGACTTTAGACGAAAAGACTCTTGGACGAAAAGACCGGATACCGCAGGTACATCCCATCACACAACTATAGAACAAACGGTAAAACAAATTCCTTCAGGTTTTACGGTTTTTTTAAGGTCTTCAAGCGCATCAACCTAAACAGAGGTGTTTAAAGTGCAATCTGCTCCGATCAGTAATCTGCGATGGTAAAACGTGGTATTCATTCATCGCCGGTTTCACTCCCAATATCGAAATGTTTGTTCCACGCACTTCATGCCTTACTCTTCTTATTGCTTGGCTTCGAGAATCTGGTGTTATTCATATTCTTAATAAGCTGAATAACACACATTTTAATTACTTCTTACTTATGATCTGTTGGAGGACAGATATTTGACTTTTTTTATCATATAAGTAAAATATATTCTATGTAGCTGTGTCTGTTGCTTTTGTGGCTGCGCCTGGTTGGTCACTTTCTGTTTACTTAAACGCACGCTTATTTACATTCTGTTAGGTTTTTTCGTATAATTTTTCTCTGTTTAATTTCATTTGTTTAAGTTTCTGGGTAAAATTGAACGCTTGGAGTATCAGAGTTCGCCAAGTTAAAATCGCCGTTTCTTTACCGCGTTCAACTCAAAATTTTTCCGTCCTTCGTGTCCACAAGTCATACAACGTTTCAACAAAAGTAATTGCCAACAAAGTCAGGTTTCAACACGATCAACCGTTATGTATATAACTTTTAAAACGTTCGCGTGTTGAAACCTGACATTGTTGGCAGTTACACGTAAAGTTTATTGTGAAGACGCACTCTGGAAGAACAAAACTGTTTACCGGTTTCCAAGAAACGATAGGCTTTAGAAAGTCATTCAGTTGAAAATGAAAGTCAGAGCGCATTGTGAAGAGATTTGCTCCAAAGATAAATTGTCCCAAGAATTTTTTTCCAAATACCACTCTATGTCGAAATATCCTTAACCACACAATCCTTCACGGAAAACATTGACTACCCTTTACGTGTTTGTCTTGTCATTCCGCATTAACACCCCTCGCCCACCAACATAACAATATTCACAGGAGCGAGAAACATCGAGTCTAAAATGATGCTTGTATAAAGATTCCGTTCCTTACCTTCACAATCGATCAGTTGTTGTAATCTGTGAAAAACTGTCACTTACTCACGGCTTAGTAATGGAAAAGTAATGGCAACCAAGACAAGTTCAAGACAGTTTCTCGTATATTGTGATCCGCTTGAACGCGGCATAACTTCAGAATACAGGGCCACTAAGGTCCACTTTATCGGCATGCTTTGAAGAACGCGTCAGAAAACAAAGTGATATATTGTGCTTCAATGAGATGTATATAAAGGGCCCTTTTTTTTAAGCCCTGAGGGTTTTCTATGGGGTGGAATTTGATGAATGGATTAGGAAAAACGGGTTAGAATTAAAACTGAATATTATACATTCCAGTTTTAAAACTGCAAATTATAAATAATACAATTATTCCACCAGTGGGAAGAATGACACGTCTGTGTTTTACGTTGTACTCCACGTTGAATAAACGTTTGGCAAAGGCTTAGCTCAGAAGAGGTTTGACAGACTTGAGAGGCTCTTCAGGTTCGTAAACGAATCTTTGAAAGAACATTTAGCTCAATTTTTACAATAAAGTAAAAATTGAGCTAAATGTGCTAAATGCTAAATGTGTGCCCCCTCTCGTAACATGTGGCCAGTTTTACCCGGCCACATGTTACGAGAGGGGGCTCCTCAAAGATTTCCCTTAAGGTTGGCACACACGAGGGGACTAGTCCCTGCGACTAGTCCGTGCGACTAGTCCCAGCGACAAGTCTTTGAAGGGTTTACACGAGGGGACCGGTAGCAGGGACTAGTCCCTTAAGGCGTTCACACGAGGGCACTCAATTGCACAAGAACATAGGAAAATTAAGAGGCAAATGATGTTTCTTAGTCTGGGGCGTTACACGAAAACAGTTAAAATTTGCTAACTTTCATTGTAGCACTATTAAACATCAACGCAAGCGAACTACACTTATTCAGTCGGATTATTCATGCTTTTACGTGTTCAGTTTTTGTTTTTTTTTTTATTTTATTTTTAACAGACAGAGAGTCAAATAGGGTAAAAAATTCCATCAAAACGGCTCCAAGACATCTGTATATGTTTACAAAACTAGAAATAGTTTTTTATTCTTCAGTTGTAGAAATCTAGAAGTCAGGGAAAATTCATAGAAACTGCAATGTTTACAAATACCGGAAGTCACGCATCGTACTGACCCGTGATTGGCTTATTTACCGTTTAGTCGCAGGGACTGGTCGCACAAACAGTTCACACGAAGGGACAAACATTTGTTTCATGCGACAAGTCCCTGCGACTGGTCGCATGAATTCAAACCAGGGGGTGCCGAAAAGGTCGGCACACACGAGGGGACTAGTCCCTGCGACTAGTCCCAGCGACCAGTTTCATGCGACTAGTCCCTTCGTGTGAACTACACATTTCTGTGGTCGCAGGGACCAAAATTTGGTCCCTGCGACTGGTCGCACGAATTCAAACTGGTTTGAATTCGTGCGACCAGTCGCAAGGACTTGTCGCATGAAACAAATGTTTGTCCCTTCGTGTGAACTGTTTGTGCGACCAGTCCCTGCGACTAAACGGTAAATAAGCCAATCACGGGTCAGTATGATGCGTGACTTCCGGTATTTGTAAACATTGCAGTTTCTAATGATGAATTTTCCCTGACTTCTAGATTTCTACAACTGAAGAATAAAAAACTATTTCTAGTTTTGTAAACATATACAGATGTCTTGGAGCCGTTTTGATGGAATTTCTACCCTATTTGACTGTGTATGTTAAAAATAAAATAAAAAAAACAAAACAAAAACGGAACACTTAAAAGCATGAATAATCCGACTGAATAAGTGTAGTTCGTTTGCGCTGATGTTTAATAGTGCTACAATGAAAAGTTACCAAATTTTAATTGTTTTCGTGTAACGCCCCAGACTAAGAAACATCTTTTGCCTCTTAATTTTCCTATGTTCTTGTGCAATTGAGTGCCCTCGTGTGAACACCTTAAGGGACTAGTCCCTGCTACCGGTCCCCTCGTGTAAACCCTTCAAAGACTTGTCGCCGGGACTAGTCGCACGGACTAGTCGCAGGGACTAGTCCCCTCGTGTGTGCCGACCTTAAAAATGTGTTGGTTCTGTATAATTAGTGTATAACGCCAATGTTTGTTCACCAATGTCAATGGCCTGGTTAACAAACTTCTGGTGGTCCAGCTTCTATTGGAGGTGGTCAATTTTGATATTCTTGGCATTACAGAGACCCACCTTAGTGAGAGCGTATCCGACAATTGGATCAGGATTCCCGGCTTCCACCTAGTGAGAAATGACCGTGACAACCGCGGCGGTGGTGTCTTAATCTACTCCTTCAAGAAAAGTCTTCTTGCTCATCAGGTTACTACATGGGATCATCCTAATTTGGAAGCTACTTGGTTGAACGTTACTGTGAGATCTCAGTCTTTCCTGGTTGGCTGTATCTATAGTGATTGTTGCTTCTTTGACGATTTTAGAAATCAAATCACAGAGATTTGGATGAAAAGGAAAAATATCATCTTGGTGGGCGACTTTAACTGTGACATGACTCCCAGCCTGGATTCAAATGATTCCCATTTTGGAAAACGCTTCAAAAGGATTCTGTGCAGTTACGGTCTGAAGAACATCATCGACAGCCCTACACGCATAACACTGGATTCAAAGTCTCTTATTGATCTCATAGTAACAACAGCCAGCGAAAATTCAAATATCTGGTTCCACTGACTTAGGAATATCTGATCACCATCTGATTTATGCAGTTTTTAAAGTGGCTAGAAACAATCCTAAGCCACTGGTAATTTCAACCAAGAAATATAAACAAGTAGACAAAAAACATCTTAATACAGACTTTGAGCACGCTCCTTAGTGTAGTATGGTATCCCTGTAGATTACGTATGCGCTCCTATCGAGAAGAATGTAAATGAGAACATAGATCTTGTGGAGGAAGTGGAAAGCTTCACACAACAGATCGTAGCAGGGCTTCCAGCAACGCCTAAGCGGCTGCAAGATATCAGTGAAGCCCAAGACCAGGATGAAGTATGCAGGATGATCAAGAAGTATTGCCTAGAAGGATGGCCGGCTTACATGCCAAGTTCTACCATACTCCGTCCATACTGGGAGAATAAGAAACATTTAACTGTGATAGACAAGATTCTACTATATGATGACCGTATTGTGATTCCAGCAGGAATGAGGCTGGAAATACTTGACCTCTTACATCAAGGACACCTTGGGATAACAAAGACGCAAGCACGAGGCAAGATGTCTGTGTGGTGGCCGGCGATTACTACAGCGATAACAGACATGGTGACGAAATGTTTTACGTGCGCTAAGAACAGACCAGTGCCCAAGGAGCCCCTGATGCCATCGTCATTCCCATCCAGGCCATGGGAAAGACTAGCCGCTGATCTCTTCGATCTAAAGGGAAAGAAACATCTTATTGTAGTCGACTACTACTCAAGGTGGACTGAAGTTAAAGCACTTCCCAGTGAATTGTCCGAGTCAGTAATCAAAGCCCTGAAAGAAATATTTTCAACTCACGGAATTCCAGACTTACTGGTGTCCGATAACGGCCCACAGTTTGCTTGTAAATCCTTCCAACTGTTTACAAGTATTTACGGGTTCACTCATATTACTAGCTCGCCAACGTACGCAAGAGGAAATGGTGAAGCAGAGAGAGCGGTACGTACTGCCAAGGATATCCTGAAAAAGAACGATGATCCCTATCTCGGTTTTCTAGCATACCGAACAGCACCTCTTCACAATGGCCTGGCGCCATGCGAACTTCTGATGAACCGCCAACTCCGCACCCAGTTACCAACCTTACCTGACAATCTACAACCAAACCTACGACTGAAAGACCTGGCAAAACTAGATGCAAAAGAGGGACTTTACCGCAGCAACCAGAAAAGCAACCATGACCGCAGATACAAGGCAAAAGACCTACCAGAACTTCAGAGCGGAGAGAAAGTTTGGATTCGCGATCAAGATCGGATGGGAAGAGTACTAGCGGCATCTTCATCACCACGATCCTACATAGTTGAAACAGACAAGGGAACACAGCTTCGAAGGAACAGGGCAGCCCTAGTTTCAGCAGATACCTGTACAAAGACACCCGACACCCAACCAGAAGATAACGTTGAGACAGAAATGCTGAGGAAAAAATCGAAAGTGCCCACCAGCAAAGACCTGACCACAGCTGCGATCAAGCCTACTGAGAGCAGCTACAAAGCTGAACCAGACACCCCGAAAGTGCACATGACGCGCTCAGGGAGAGTAGTAAAACCGCCGCAGAGACTTATTCAGGACACTTGAACGTTGAACATTTGAACATTGCTTTTGTTTATAGTAGACCCTTATACTGTTTGATATGTCGTTTATAATTGTCTGTTTGATTACTGTAAAAGCTTTAAGGGGAGGTGTAGTATGGTATCCCTGTAGATTACGTATGCGTATCACGTGACTAGCACGTGGAGATAGATCCGCCATCTTGATTAAAACTGTTGACATTTATATTTGTCTCGTCCTGCTTCTTAATATTACACTTAGCATCTTGTTAATTTGTTTGATGATATTGATGATTGCTACTCCATCTGGAACTACTTATACAAGGATATTATGGATCACCGTATACCATCTAGGAAAACAAAGATCAGATCTAATTCCCTCCCATGGATTGATTCTTCTATCAGGAAAGAAATGAACAAAAGATTTAAGCTCTTAAGTGAGGCTAAAACCTCCGGAGATCCAGTGACTGGAGTCAGTATAGGGTGAAAAGGAACAAGGTAAAAAATCTGTCAAAGAGGGCCGAAGCTGCTACTGGAAAGAACAGTTTTATAAGTCAACCAATCCTAAAGAATTCTGGAAGCTGACAAATCAGGTGCTAAGGAAAAACAAAGTTTCCAAGCTTGGTGCAGTTATGGATTACAAGCTACTGACTGATGATCTAATGAAAGCAGAACATTTCAATGATATTTTCATCAATGTCACTGAAAGCCTAACAACAAAGTTAAATCCTCTAGACGAGTCAACCCTATCGACCTTCGTTACTAGGATTACCCCTAGTAAGGATTGCACAGATTTTAATTGGGAGCTAGTCAAGAGTATTACCCAGAAGGCAACAAATCCTAAGAAGGATATGGGTCCAGACTTGGTCTCACCTAGGGACCTTTTTATGGTATTGACTGATCTGGTTACCCACAGCTTGCTTCCACTTTATAAGAATAGCTTAATCTGTACATCCTTCCCTTGTGATTGGAAACAGTATCTCGTGTTACTCCTGTGTTCAAGAAAGGCAAACCAAGCAATGTGAACAATTACAGACCGATATCTCTGCTTAGCATTCCTGGGAAAATTCTCGAGGCTGTGGTGTGCAATTCCACACTTTATCAAGTCGCAACCAGTGGGGCTTCAGAAAAAATCGCTCAACTGAGGGTCTCTTGCTTCATATGACAGAAACTTGTAAGTCAGCTCTGAATCAAGGTTTGGTAGTGGGTGTACTATTTGTTGACTTCCGCAAGGCTTTTGACTCAGTTAACCATTCAATCCTGTTGGAGAAACTGAAAGCCATGGGAATATCGGGGTATCTGTTTTCTTGACTTGCCAATTATTTGTCTAACCGAAATCAGTGTTCAGATATCTGGAAAGAAATCTGCACTACAACTTGTGAAGTATGGAGTGCCCCAAGGGTCCATCCTGGGGCCTAGATTATTCTCAATATATGTTAATGACTTGCCTGAATCCATATCTTATGGAGACCTCTATATGTTTGCTGATGACACCACAGTTTATACCATTGGTAGGGATACAGACATGATCATCTCTTCACTTTGATGTATTCTATCCCAGCTACACGTATGGTGCACAGTCAACAGACTAATTGCACATGAATCAAAGACTGAAGCAATGATAATATCTAGCTCCACCTTTATAGTCCCTCTGCCAGCTTTAAGATATGGCACCAAGACCATCGAGCTCAAGTCTTCATCTAAGTGTCTTGGCTTAACTATATAGACAATAAGTTATCTTGGCAGGATGAAATTAGGAATGTTTGTATTTTATATAACAAGAAATTGGCTGTTTTGAAGCAAATCAAATTCCTGCCTCAGTCCATCTTGGAATCTATTTATTTCAATTCAATTATTCCTAGTGTTGTATATAATATTGTTGTTTTGGGCTCTGCTTCCCCATCACTTATGGAAGATATTGAGTTAGTTATATGAGAGCAATTAGGATTGTTTGCAAGCTACCTACGACCACTCCAGCTGATGAGGTCAAGAAATTGAGGCAATGGAATCCCATTTCTTTGTATTATGTTAAAAGACTGCTGGTTCTGACCTATCAATCCTATCATAGCTTAAATACGGAGGATCTAAATATTTTAATTTCCAAGGCAAAAACGAATTACTGCTTAAGAAATTCTCTAAATTTAGAAGGGCCAAGACCAAGATCTGAAATTGGCAGGTCTTCTTTCAAACATAGGGCCGCCTTGGCATGGAATCTTCTCCCCCATCACATCAAGAAATGTGCTAACTTAAGATTGTTTAAGATTAAGCTTAAGGCTAACAAGTATTTTCTCAATAGCATAAATTTTGCCAAAGGTTCCTGCTGTGTTTCAAAGAAACATGATGACTTTCTGTATTTTTAGTTGTAAATTTAATATTGTTTTGTATTTAACTTATCTAATTGGAATTGTATTTAAGAAGTAATTTCACTCTGTTTTTCCAATTTTTATTATATATTTTATTGTGATTGTATTTAATTTGTAGTTAGGCAGGTCCACATCAGGACTTTGGTCTTGCCAATCCTTCTAACCTGCATTGTTAAATAAAGATGTATGTATGTATGTATGTATGTAGTGTATAACGCCTAAGGGTGTTATGGTAGATCATGAGAACAGAAATTAAAGCGCAGAACTACAGCACTATTGGATCCACTTAACTTTGCTTTATTTTTCACTGAACATATGTAAAGTCATTTACATTTGATGATGACGCGGAAAAAAATATATAATGTGGTGAAAAATCTTGTGAAAACCAATTGGACCATTAGGAATTAGCACTCTATAAATACTGTATATTATCATTATTATTATTAATTATCACGGCACGACAACATAAATTTGTTTTAAAGTTCTAGTTAAGGTAACTTAAGGCCTCGCGAAAATGTTGTTTGTTTCATTGGGCGGGAAGTCGTGGTGGGGGGGAATTATTTTAAGTATAAGAGCAAATTTGGGCAAAATTTTTAAAACCCAGGGAATAGCTTTAAAACCGGAATGTCTAGTGAGATGTCACAATTTCATCGTCATCTTCAGAGTACACTGGTTCAGCACAATCCTTCCATAACATATCTGGTACTGTTACCAGCACTTCCCTCGAAAACCAGTGGATCCCAGAGTCATTGAAGATATCACTATGATGAAAAGTGTTAGGAATTGGTGTCTCCCTTGTATATGGCAGAATCTGAAGGATTGCAGGTAAAGGAAAATAGGCAACAAACCAAAGCTTCTCCACAACAACAACTATTATTACAGTGTAATAATAAGTTAGTGTTTCGTTGTTAGTACAATTCAATTTTCTAAGTAAACTGGCAACAAAGTAAAGAAATAAGTGACAAAATGGTTGTTGTTGGTCACAAGAAGCCTTAATATGATGAGTGGTTGCTCAATGATAGCATATATGAAATAAGAAAAATCCAATTTTTTTCCAGTGGCTAATATCTTGGAAGCACAGGTAACACCCCTCTTGAGGATCAGGGTTTATTAGAAGACTAATTCCTCAGTTTTATTGTTATTCTTAAGTAACACTTAGTCCACCTATAGGAGCTTATTAACAGTCAAAGTCTCTCCTTCGAAAACTTCACTTTTGTTTCACCAAACGCTATGGCATGAAGGCTTACCAGTAAATTCACATTTTAAAAGGTTGTATAGATGGAAATTAGATAGAGGAAAAAGGATACATTGTAAATATATAATGCTTCTTCTCTTAGCTTTCTAGAGGGTATTCTGAATAGGAAAATATTAAAAAACATTGATGTTCCTTGAAACTTGCCATTTAATGTTTAATCAAGGTAAACTACTGTCTCCTTTAACAAAAGTACGTGAACATGTTTATCCAGATTTTCCTGAACTAAGGATTAATTGACAAATTATTTCTTATCTTCTATTCTCTATTTTTTGGCCAACCAACCAACCAACCAACCAAACCACTTTCGCAAAAGGGAAGGCCATGGAGCACAAAAATAGTTGATGGTAAAGGCCTAAATGAAAAAAAATTATGCAGGGCACCTACCTTTCCTGATAGCTTGTAAATCTATTCCCAAGAATGATAACATTGGATAGCCCTAGACCCCAGTTGGCCCAAAGAACACTGTTGTAAAGGGGTTTACCACAATGAAGCATGAAAAATAATGTTAAGTCTTCCACCCTTCTCTTTCCTTCCTAAGAAAATAAACCAAAAACAGTCTTAAGAATAATTAGAAAGTGTAATATTGTTTTTATTCCTTCCTGTTTCCAGTGTCCATCAACTGTGGGACCTGACACAATTTTTTGTCATTCTTTCATCTGATACTTTAGAAAGACATCTTACCTCATTGTGATCAATAAGAGAACATCCAAACTCTTCCACAACTACTTTATCATCTTGTGAAAAATGAGGTTCATAGATGAAACACAGTCCACTAATCTAGTCACAAAAAAGTTTTGTAAATGTCATTAATCACAAAACAAACTTACCTAATCAAGACCTAAAAGATCCCTTTAATTCAATCATAATCTGCCTTTCATTCAACAAAATATTTCAAAAATATTGCAAGTTTAAAATACCATAGTATTTTAAATTAGACAAAATACAATAACCTGCTGTAAGTCTAATCAGGATACCAAGTGGTAGATACAACCCATACTCATCTCAGTTCCTATGCTTAAAGAGTATTCCTTGTCCTCCTGGATGGAATACTGGGACATAACAGGTTACCCAGAAAGATTTTTATGATTTCCCAGATAATTTTGAGCACCCAATTTGTATTACTTGTGCAGAAGCATTGTGAGAATTTAGTGTCTTTCTTAAGAACAAGTATTGAGAAATAAGTGCCCAGCAACTTTACAATTTAGACAGTTAAAGATTTCACCAGACAAAGCTACCTTTAGCAACTCTCTCAATAACAGCAAAAAGGCAAACTGGTATCTAGCTACAGGACATGAAGACAGTTTTCCAATTCCATAACAAACAATATCAGTAACAGGTTCCTCTGGGATGGCCTTAGTATCTGGTTTAACAGCAGATTCAGCTGGACAACAGATATTCTTCACAGAGTGGCCATCACAAAGCAGTTCTAAAGAGAAACAAAAAATTGAGGCTTGTTAGGGAGGGATCCTTTGTATTCCATCTCTTATAGACCACTTTCATAAATGGCTGCCGGGTTAATATTCTTTTGTTTAAATTTAAATTAGCCCTTCTGGCCTCGCTTGAGATAATGTATTCTTTTGAATTTTGAACAGGAGAGTGAGGCCAGAAGGGCTAATTTAAATTTAAACAAAAGAATATTACTCCAGCAGCCATTTATGAAAGTGGTCTATACCTCATCTCCTAAACAATCCTTACATTGGCCAAGTAATTAATGAAAAAGTAACTCTAGCACATAGCATGGTTGAAAAGAGAGCAGATTGGACTCTCAATGCAGGGCTGCAGCTCTGCTCTGACCACTAGCTTGACTCTTTTCTGTTCACCTCCTCAACTATTGCAAATATAGCCAACTGGTATGCCTCCTGTCCGGCTAAATCATGTCACATTTGATTGCCAATCTCTGGTTACCTACGTGTTTTTGAAGCATGGGCCATAGTGAAAACCACTGGATCACCAGCAATTGTGCCACCCTTACAGAGCTGGGCTGGGTTGTTCAAAGCTGTATTAAGATAACCCAGGGTTAGTGTGAAATTTGATTTCAGATCTGAAAGCTCTAAAAGAAAATTCAGCTTAATTCCATCTGTCTACAATTTGATGATTGAATGTCCTAAAAAGAACTAGGAAAATTATCCCAAAATTGCTTTTGATTGGAGATATTTAGAAACCTGGATTAAAATTTAACCCTGGGTTAGAGCTAATCGGCCTTTCAACAACTGAGCCCTGTTCTTTATTTGGAGGTCCAGTTAAATCATCCTTGATGAAATATTTAAATTTAAGGGAGTAGTCTCTTCTGGTTTGTCCAGGGTTCATAAACTGGCCCTCAGATGGATAACTGAGATGGATAGGGAAAGGGTGTGGTGAGGATGCATGGGGGGGGGGGTGGGGAGGGATGAATAGGGGTAGGGGGTGGTGAGGGGCTTTCGAGGGCTGACAAAAGTTGACAGCCAATGCTCTAATTCTTGTATTTTACCTTGAACATTTGAAAGAAATTCACTCCCGGAAATTTCTTCCCTAATGAATAATATATATGAATTCAGTTAAGTAATCATGTAGAACCTTCATCTTCAGCGTATCGTCTGGGCAAAACATAAAACTTTCACAAAAAAGTAAACCTTTGCCTGCCTGCATTTCTCGATTTTCGTCTTTAACTCATTTATATCGCACTTTTCTGAATCATAGGAGCTCGAGATGTCCCGATATTTCGCTAAAGATCCGTTTTTATCTTTGTCATTCCTGTGTTTGCGACCTTTACTTTTCTTTACCACTTGAAATCCATCGTTGTCCGCCATATTTTTAAGCTAATCGTTCCCAGGGCCCACTCTGTCGTTTATCAAAATCCCTTGGGGTTGAGGAGAGGTGTAAGTAATAGCTTTTATTTTCTATAAATCACTCTCCGAATAAACATCTCAGTGGTGGGAGGTCTCCTGAAAAAATGTAATGCAGAGGTGAGGGCTCAGAAATTAGGTTGAAAGTTGAATGTGGTAATCCTAAGCCAACAGGGGCGAGCTAAGGTAGAGGCGCTGCCCTGTCCAACACCCCTTCACCCCCAATAACGGAAACAGGAAACCATCATCTTTCTGGCATGCAACACAGTCTCTTGGGGACATCAACATGTTTTTTCTCTAATGATAGGCAGCTTGTAGCAAAGGAAAGTGTTAACATACAGAAAGAGTAAAAAAGCCAAAGGATTGACTTATTACACTAAAATAGCCAACATTTTATTGTCTTAATACACCAATGTGGCTCCCACAATGTCATTTGAAACCCTCTATAAAATTTTAGCATCCAAACAATAGTTCAAGTGAAGCAGTAAATATTTACTCATGATAAGTTAATGTAAACTTCATTCTCTCATTTCCACTTCACCACAATTTATACTAAAGAAATGTTCCTTAAGGTTTGTAACTGAATTAAAAACAAGAATTGGTAAAATAAAGAAGCAAAGCTAACTTCATTTCAATTTCTGGTTATTTCAAAAGAAGATTTCCCTGTTAACTATCTACATGACATACAAATAGCAATTTCATCAAACTGTATAAATCACAACAGGATATTTAGAAAAAATGTTAAAAATGAACAAAAAATTTACACAAGGTAAAATGGAATATCAACTGCAAAATTAAAAAAAACCAGTTAATTTAGAAACACCTCACCGTGTAAACAAAACAACATTGATATCTGTGTTCCTCAACAATAAACATTGCCTACGCATTGTGTTGTAAAAAGCCAGCTGGGATAAATCATCACAGTTTTGCTATCTTATACAGACTGAAATAAAACAACTTCAAACATGAATGGCATGGTCTAGCCCATGCAAGCAAGAGAATTAGGAGCCTATTTATATCTGTGTATTTACAAATTTATACCAATCCTATCCATTAAGAGAATAAGTATCTCTAACAATTTTATCAATTGGATTTCTCAAAGCCTTTATGACTTTACGAGTGGTGCTATATCATTGTCACAAGTCATGTAAACATTTTGGTATTCCAATTGATACACGCACTGGTGGTACTCAAGTTGTTAATAGTTTCTTGAAATAATAACTTAATTTTGAAGTGAGGAACTCTTTCAAGGATAAAGCCTTACTTGTGACAAACTTTCACCTTATTAGAATATCAGAGGTCAACTGGATGAAGTCTCAGATTGTTGCAACAATAAATATTGAAACAAGTTAATTCAGGTGCATTATAAAAACTGTATCTAAACTATTTTAATAATTTTGAGCCAGTATAATTTTAGCACTGTCTATTGAGTAGTGATCTGCATTCTTGATTTACATAAAATATCAGAATTATCCTGCCTGGGTAAGGAAACAATCTTTCAGTTATTTGATGAATTCATTTCCTTGTATTCTGTATACTTTTTGCTTGATCCCTTTACCAGATCAGCAGGATATTTCTTAGAATTCAGTGCTATTTTAGCCACTACTTCCTTGGGTAGATCAACATGACATTTTTCTGCAAGTCTCACCAAGTAAACAAGTACATCGCTGAGTTCTTGGGCTAGATGATGCTTCTCTTTGGGAGACCAATCTGGAAAAAGCAATCACAAACAATTTGCTGAGATGCAGGGTTTTCCTTTTTGGCCAGTGACCAGCGATTTTCACCGCCTGCGAATGGCTCCGTCACCAGCAACCTAAAAAGTCGTTGCTGTTATATAATTTTAAATATTTTAGACAAATAATAAACACTTTGTATGTTGTCTGACAATGACGTATAAGAAACGGAAATCGATGAAAAGTACATATTTCAGCAAAAAACAAAGAAGAATTTTTACGCGTGTACTGGTACGCGACATTCATTGGGCCATTCCATTTAATATCCACACCCCCCCTATTGAAGGCCTAGGATTTCTTGGGGGGAGGGGGGGTCAATGCTATATTTTTTCTTAGGGGGTTCAACCATATTTCTGTGAGGGGTCGCCATAAAGTACACTTAGAATGAACGGCCCATTACAAATTTGCGCAGTCAAGTCATGCATCACTGGCATCCCTTCAAGCTTCAAGATACATAAATCATTCTATTTTTGCATTTAAATAAATTACTATTTGAAAGCTCAATTATCTTCTTGATTTATCTGCTTCTAACTGTTTTAGTTAGAACAGATATACTTTAACTAGGAACTACTTATTCTCACTAAGCGAAAGCTTAACAAATATTATCTTGGGTCAAGTCCGAAGTAAAGTACGTCTCAACCGATCATGTGGGATGCAATTGCAAAATATTTTCTGTGATGTTTGTATTTTTGTTTACCTTTCATTTCTGTGTCAATATATCTTTATGTGAAATTCTTCCAGATAGATTCAAGTGTTGTTTTACATTAATATTTATAAGTAATGTGCCCAGTATTGCCAATCAACGTGGCAGAAAAGGGCTGCATTTTATCAAATACATTGTTATTTCTTGTGTTGTTAAGCCTGTTCATTTCCTTAATTTAAGCACCCAAAATGCAACAGATTGCATCTCAGATCACGCAAATTTTCAAAATTTCTGGGGCAGCATGCCCCTGGACCCCCCTAGTTGTTCATGCCTTTGGCACTCAGGTTGGGCGCTACGCACCCAAATTGTCTCCACCTGCTTTCCTTTCATCCGACTTCAACTTTCTTTGAGAAGGAAAACCCTGGAGATGTGGTTCAAAATTCACCCAGTACAATGTACAGTTGTAATCTTCTGATTTCTAAGTTTTGTTTGCTACTTGTTTTTAATATAAGAACTATTCATGAGATACATTTGAATTCTTTAATCTCTGAAACCTTGGCTTTGGATTTTTCTGATTCTAGTCCATTTACAGGCCATTCCCTCCTTTCCATCATGTTTCTCTGATAATTTGCTTGGGGCATTTCTCAGTTACATTCCTAGGACTAGAGAGGTACTATAAGAGTTAAGCATTTTGCCCAAAAACACAACATAATGAGTGGCCTTATGCTCTGGTCCTGAAGGCTTGAAATGACCGCAGGTCAATAAAAAATGTCTGCTCAAAAATAGCTTTTGTCAGTCAAATCTTTAGATGGCCAGATCATTTCCTTCAGTTGTCTACACTTGGAAAAAAATTGGAATCTCAAGTTTCTGTATTTTAAGGTTTAACATTGTTGAATAACTTTTTAAAGATCTTTTAATTTTTTAAAACTAAACTAGTAAGCAGCACTCTGTGGACCGTGGTTGCAAAACATCTTTTTCCCCAATGCATTTCCTTTAACTGTCATAGACTTCTTCAGGAAGTTTTTACAAGTTAACATTAAACACCTGTATTTATAAGCCACAGTTAAAGGGTTATTACAGGGCCAATGACCAAATAGGCTTGGCCGGACTTATGAATAGGAACAGTTTTGGCTAAAATCATGGCCCCCAAACATTTTTCTCACCTTACCTGGAAAAAAATTTCAAATTTTTTCACAACTTTGCCTGCTCCTGTGTTGATAGGGAGAGTGGAAGGAACTAATTTTCAATGGACTAGCACCTCATCCAAGGGAGACAGTAGCAGTATTCCTAGTTGTTTCATGCAATTTATTTGTGGGCCACATGGCTCTAGACTTATAACTTACAAGAGAAAGGAGTGTTGCTTTCTTTCTTTCAGTTATTTTGTGGTGGAGATGGTCCTGAAAAGAAAGTAAGGACACTTCTTGTACTCACCTGGGAGTCCTTCCTTTACTTCACCTTTCCATTGGCTATAAATATGAAAAAAGATAAGGGAAAAGATAATTTTAAAAGCTAGGCAATTATTTAATTAATGTTTGGGGTACAACAGGACAATAATCTTTAAATCAGTAATATTTTACTTACAATAATTCTGCTACTTCTCCAACTTCTCCAACCTATGACAAAAGCAGGGATAAAAACTAAATAAATATATTAAAACAGAAGATCTATACTGAGAATTCATGAGAAATTAAAACAAAAAGTTTGCCTTTTCTCCAATTGTTACTTGGAAAACACATGCGGTCAGAGAAGACTGCCACCATATTAAAGTGGGGAGCCTATCTTTGGTTAGGACCAAAACTTAACTTAAGTTGTGTCCTCCTTTTTACAAATTATGAGAACCAAATAAAGGAGACAATGTCATTGAGAGCATGTACAAGAGAAATGATTCAAATTTTGTGAACCCTCCTTTCACATATTAAGCAGCTGTATTCTTAAACAACAGGGACCCCAATGATCTTCATTTTGCAAGAGAAAGAAAAAGGTTTGTTTTTCTTGGAAACTAAAGCACAAAAAGAGGTGCAGAAAGTCAAGTGTACGTCAGGTAGTTCAATCCCTAAGACAGGTTCATTATCAGTGATTAATTAGCAAGGTTTTATACCATTGCAAGCACAAGATTTCTGGGCTGGTGAAATTGATCCCAGTCTCTTTCTTTAGCGAACTTGGACTGCATCAGTCGGCTGAAAGTAAAGAAAGAAACAAAAAATTGAACATCTTAATAATAGATTAATTCATATCAACCTGCACTCATATCGATAAAAAATCGAAGTGAAGAAACTCATTACTAGCTGTAAGTGAGTATGTGTAATGCATATGTTATATGCAAACGATTGCAGAGTTAGCTCACATTTTCTCCAAAGAAGGCACTTCGCTGAACCTAAAAGCACTCGTTTCTTGAACATCCATGTCTTCAGCGTTCACCAGCGAGCTATCGCACAACATAGTCGACATTCGATCGTTCAGAAAAAATTAAATAACTCCAATATTTAGCGGCGAAATCACGGAACGCTTCACTGCGAAATTCGAACGATGGTGAAGATGGTGAACAATTGGCGCCAAAATGACGTAGATATCCCATAAGTCTTTCTAACATTGCAAACCTGACCATCATCCCTTGTTAAAGATTAAGTACAACAGCCGCCATCTTTGCACGTAAAAGCCGGTTCAAACTTTTTACGGTTCAAGATTCAAGACTGACGATGAGTATTGGGAGAACAGTTTACAACGCCTTATTCCGGCGAACTTCCACCTTCGCTGTAACTATTTTTGTTGGAGCATTTACATTTGAGAGAATCTTTGATGTCGGAATGGATAACGTCTGGGAAACCATGAACCGAGGGGTGAGCTTACCCAATATTTAGCTGCATATTCAGCATATTTAGTTTCATGCTAAACTTAAGGTTGTGAAGTAGAGAGCTAAAGCTTATACTTGAGTGATAGTAATGTGAAAGAAATACATTTAGTTATTAACCGCGTCAGTGAGGTTATTCGACACAAATATAAGATCAAACAATACTCAATTGATAGAGTAATATCGCAAGGAAATATTAAATGTACACCATTTTATGAAATTTTTGGTGTTATCTAAAATAAATTAGTTAGGTTTTAATGTATAGCTTTTAATCAGAATTTGATCAGCATTTTCCAGAAATCATGGAAACCGAACTATTTGTTGTAGTGGGTAACTGCATGCACTATACTCAGTTAGTCGACTACAGTACATTACTTAAAAGCATTTAAGTGTTCTGGCAGATGTACTACTTGTGATACAGAATTTGTAGGTTATGACAAATTGAACTAAAGGATAACAAGGTGAATTATGAATCATTAGAACAAGAAATTCAGGTATTTTATTTGGTGTCTGTAATGGCAAGTACTTCTTTGTAAGTAAGTTTGGCAAGTACTTCAATCAGTAAAAAACAAGGCTCAACACAAACTTTTTAATTTACTAGCCAAACTGGCGTGTGGAAATTGAAAACCACTAGCCAAAACTGAATTTCTACCAGTCTGTAGCTAGTTGGCTACCGTCAGTGTCGAGCCCTGAAGAAAGATACACAGACCCAGATTATTATCACATAGAAACTTAAAGGAGAGGCATCTATCTCTAATATGGAACTGTCTGACTTTTGTTTAAATATTTGATAATGGGGTGACTGTAAACCATGATAAATAATTAGAAAAGTCACCCTAGCACCAACATGGTAAGTGTCCTCTTATGAAATCCTATAACAATCCTGTCCAAGAGAAAGTTGCTATTCACATTTTCTCTTCAGCTCTGATTTTAGGTAATCAAAAATCATGTGAATACATCATAGTTTTGAATTAGCTTGAACAAAAAAACAAACAATATCTTTTGCCTTATTTTACCACCAGAAATTGTGGAATCACATCAAGCACCGATATGTCCAGAATGCTGAAGATGATGATGAATGACAGAAGAATTATGAATTATTTAATAGACTAGGAATGCCTTGTCCTGCTAGGCTTTCTTGTGAATTGGGACTTTTCTCCTGCAAACTTTATGTGCTTCAATTTCTTGATGATGGGTTATCATTGGTGAATTATACGCTGTGGGAACTGATTTCAACTGTTGTAAATGTCCACTGCTATCTTTCTATAAAAGAAAATAAATACCATTGTTTTGCACTTGTAGTGTTATTTTGGTGACAACTGCTTTTCAGTAAGGGGAAAATAGAAACTTGTTTTTCCAAGTTGAATGTCTTATTTCAGTAATGAGAGAATAATGTTTTCAATCAAGCAAACCTTGAAAGAGACAGAACAAAATCTGGTTTGAGTTTCTTGGAATATATTTTTTATACACACTATTTTATTGAGGTTTAAAACAGCAAGGCAGTTTTCTGTATGATATATTTTTTATTTGAGACTGTGCTAAGTGCTTCCTTTGTCATACAGCTTGGTGAGTGTTGCTAATTTAAGTGCAAGAAATAAGTATTGACAAGGAAGTCATATTCTTCCATACCAGTCTCTTCTTATTACTCAAGAAACAGACTGCCAAAGTTTTTGTTCATGAAAGTAATTCATACTCACATTAAGAATTGGAAGCTTGGTAAGCCTTGTGATTGAGTAAGATTGCTAATAAATAATATAAATATTTAAGTTAACTAAATAAGTTTTTGTGTTCATTGTATTGCCAAACTTTGGAAGAAATTGGCATTCAGTGGTGTCACTGGTTGTGAGCATATGTCAAGAAGAATACATGGTTGTCCCTTTGTCTGAGAGAAATAGAGATTGTAAATGCTTATTAATTTTCAGGCCTTCCACACAAGGGCCTTTATGTTGGGAAGGGCTGATTAAAATTCAGGGATGAGAACAAGTGGTAATTTCTTTCTATCTGTTTTCAGCTTTTTTTTCAATATCATACATAGTTTTACATTATTTTTACTTGAAAACTATGAAAGGCTTTCAATTACAGGTATATTTTGAACCAAATAAATAACAATTCTAAAGTATTTGCTAAGGGGTAGAGGGGACTATGCCTGTAGAGTGGGAATGGAGTCCCACAATGGAGAGCCTATTGGAGAGGGGTTTTGTTGTGTATTTGTAGGTTTCAGGAGGCTTCTGTGGAATTTACTGGAAAAAAAAAGAGCTAAACAGGAAGACTATCAATTGAAAATCGACTCTTATTTTCATAAGATGTATGCAAAGAGTAAGTCGAGCGCGCAACCATAACGGAGCTTCCTTACTGTTGAAGAAAAACGAGGAATAACGAGAGGGACTGGCACTGATGAAAGGGACTTGTCCCCAGTTCTTTTTCGATCAACGAGTCGATCGACGACTTGATTGGATTTAGTGGAACATGATGCGAAAGTTTGATAATAAATGGACGAATGCGTTAATGATATAGAGGCAGGCTTCTTTGGTGTTTATCTTCTGTACTGTCTAAATCCTCGCTACAAGGGACGCTCTTATATCGGATTTACTGTTGATCCTAATCGTAGGATCAAACAGCATAATGGAGGGGTGCAGAAAGGAGGTGCTTCCAAAACTAGTGGCCGAGGCCCATGGTAAATGAAAAGTGTAGTCCGAGCGTAATAAATTTTCTCTTCTTGCTTAAATGCTGCATTTACATTAAAATTTTTTACTACAGTATTGCTTCCAGTATAGACTAACTTGATTACTGACGTAGATCATATGTCAGAATCTAGATGTCTTCGTTGATGACGACCGTAATGATTTTTGAGTTGTTGGTTTGTTCAACTTTTGCTTGAGAATTTTGTGTTAAATCAAACTTTCACCCAGTTGATAATTTTCCCTTCGCTTCATACCCAGTGTCTGTGATCATTTCCTGATATTGTAAGGTGGATTTGTTTTTTAGTCACCCCTTCTCTTGAAAGAGTTTTATGAATATTTTGGCTGAAAGAAGGGAAGAAAACAAGGGAACAAGGATAATCCGGGCAGAAAAAAATTGACATGAATGCAAATTTCAAACTTGAAAAATTGACGGTAAATTTTTCTAAGGTGCACAAGTGGATATATGTTGGCTTCTTTAGATCTTAAAGGCCCATTTGTGAGATTATAATTTAAACTGTTCTATCAAATTTTAACACAAACAATCTTGATCTTGTCAACAGGGAGATGATTTTGATTATACATGGGTTCCCTAGTGATATTATTGCCTTACAGGTGAATGTTTCCATCTCTCTTAAATTTCCCTATCATTCTTTCTTGATATTGATTTGAATTGTTTGTCTTAATATTTATTTCATCATGACTACACAGTTTGAGTGGGCTTGGCAAAATCCAGGAAAATCCAGACGTCTTCGCCATATCTCTAACAAAAAGACTAAAGAAAAAGATATTGAATTTCGCTTTAGAGTTCTCTCAGAGATGCTTAACGTTGGTCCTTGGAATCGACTTCCTCTTACAATAAGATGGTTGAAGCAAGAGTACAAAATGGAGTTTGAAAAGCAACCACCCACTCATATGCCTATAGCATATGGTCCTCTAAATAAAAGAAAACCTGAGAAAAGCAAGAAGGGAGCTAAAGAGGAATTAAAAGATGTCAGTATTTCCCACTTTACTTGCGTGGTTTGCTCTGAAAAGATCAAGGTATGCATGTTGTACAGTAGGAGCATTGCTGCTTTGCTAGCATGTATTCTTACTGTCTCTGAGTGTGACAACTTTTCGTCACCCTTTTTCACCCTATAATCTTAGAAATTCTTGTCCTTGAATGTACTTTACATTGCAAGTTAGATAGGGACTTTTGCATGCAGGATAGTTAAGCTGTCACAAAAAATACTAGTTCTAGTTAGGAGCCCTTCTTAAGATGAAACACCACAGAATGAAAGTTGAAAGAGCTGTCCATTCCAATGTTTATCATCCATTCTGTATTTATTTGAGAGCATTTGAACTTGGGTAAAACCCAGATATCTGCTATTGTGACTAGAGGGAGCTAAGAAGAATTTTATTTTATTTCAGGATGCAGATGACTGCCTTTCGTGTATTTCAGAGAGCTGTCCAATGAAAGCTCATCTCATCTGTTTGGCTAAAAGGTTCCTTATCGAAAGTGAGGACAATTCATATCTGGTCCCTATAGAGGGAGATTGCCCAATTTGTTATCACACATTTCTATGGCGAGATTTACTCAAAAATGGCAATGGCACGGAACAAACTTCAGATTCAAATGCAAATAGCCCTCACTGGGCAGAGGCACTTCAAAGTCAAGAGGACATTCGATAAGCAAAATTTCTAACTATTCAAAAATGGCGAGATTTACTAAAAATGGCAATGGCATGGAACAAACTTCAGATTCAAATGCAAATAGCCCTCACCGGGCAGAGGCACTTCAAAGTCAAGAGGACATTTGATAAACAAAATTTCTAACTATTCAAAATTTCTTTACTATGATGTGCTCTGTCTTAATTACCACTTAGCAGCAGTTGACAACTGTTGCTTTGCATTACACACACCCCTCTAAATTACCAGGAATGTTATGTGGCCAATTGATTGGCTGGTGGTGTAAGAGTTGTTCACAGTTAGCCCATGTGTAAATTTCGGCTATGCATTATTTTTAATTGAGGCTTTCAATGGCCAAGCTCATAAAATGTAATCTTAGTTGAAATTACATTGATGCATTCAGATGCTCTTAATGGAAGTTGATCAATGTTTTCAAAATTTCAATTTTTATTTAATTTTGAATTTTCCTCTTCAATCAATAAACAAACTCATGCAAGAGATGAACATACACATTACCGAACCCAGATATTTATTTATCTCACACAATCATGGGTATAATCATTACTTAATTGCTTTGCTAAACATGTGCCTGTTAAACAGTCCTTGATGAAGATAATGCAGTTGAGGTAAAAGACACCCTTTAACTGGCCTATCTTTAACATGCACCTCCTGTCTTTGTTAAGGTCTTGTTTAGCACAAGGTAAAGAACAGACCTCACTTTTTACAAAGTTGGAAATCAAAGGTTTAAATGACAGAATTCTTTCATCTGTAAAGAAAATCTGCCTGAAGATTCCCAGCTATTTCAGCCTCCCATCTGTCACCATTATTGAGAAGTTTTTCTTTGTTGTAAAGCAGCTCCTGATGAGTTTCAGTAGCAAATTCAAAGTTGGGACCCTTGGAAAAAAGACAAATACCATTAGGAAACAAACTTGTCATAGAAAAGTAACATTCAAGGAGACACTTGAATATTTGGATTCTACTGTGTACCAGTTTTAAGGGAGTGGGGCACATAAGTGATAAAAAAAAAAAGAAACAGCACCCATCAAAATATATGGTAAGAGGGTATTATGACAAAGTTTCATTATCTAAGATAGTAAAACTATACTGTGTATGTCCTTTTAGTTGTGTAAAACCAACAAAATTTGTCCATGGATATTTTTCTATTTTTTTAACAGCATCCAAACTAAATTTTAATAAATTTACACCCAAGTGAACCTTAACAACCTTTCATGTTGGAAACCAATGTCTCAATAAGTTTTGGCCCTATTTCCAAGCAAAATCATAAGTATTTGAGAACTACTTTATTCGCTTTGCTAGTTTAAATATTGTATCAATCACAAAATCATTCATTTGTAATTCTTAATACCTCCACAATAGCATCCACAGGACAAGCTTCCTGACAAAAGCCACAGTAGATGCATTTTGTCATGTCAATATCATAGCGAGTTGTTCGTCGACTTCCATCAGCTCTAGGTTCTGCCTCTATGGTGATTGCCTGTAAATTACAACAAACAAAAACTTGAGAAACATTAGTTAGCTACCTGATTAACACTTCAGATTGTTAAGTTGGTGATTGAGCATTTATCTTGGCATTAAGACAATTTGCCTTTGTCCCTAAAAATATGACTACCACTTCCTGGGCTTCATAGTTCAGTGGGTAGACAGGATTTGGTGTAGTATTGTGTTGTTTTTTTTTGTTTGTTTGTTTGTTTTTAAGCTTTTCTTCCCAACTGCAAACCTCAGAGATCTCAAGGTAAACATCTATTTGCTTTAATTTTTTAGACTAACCTTGTAAATGTTCAAAGCTTATACTATTAGCATCTTAGATATCAATTTCTAGGAGTATATAGCAGACAAGTTAACTTAATTTGTCACATAGGCTCAGTTTCTGTCACCCACTAGAATTCAGTCTCTGATCATCCAATAGAGGACACTCCCACACCTCTTCATGGGAGGGTTGTGATGGATTTATTTCCCTCTCAGAGGCTGGTTGTAAAGCCTAAATATTACACCAAGAAGAAAGAAGTGAATGTTTTTCAGTTCTGAAAAAACACATGAATGTGTACGAACCTGTGCAGGACAGATAGCTTCACACAGCTTGCAAGCAATGCACCTCTCTTCTCCAGATGGGTATCTCCTCAATGCATGCTCCCCTCTGAACCGAGGACTCAAAGGGCCTTTCTCAAAAGGATAATTTATTGTTGCTGGCTCCTGGAACATCTTGCTCAATGTCATTTGAAGACCTGGAAATATAAATGTTATATAGCACTCCATCGTTATGTAATACATCTATTTTGGGGAAAAACGTAGATTGTTATACAGATGTTATTTGTAGCCAAGTTCAGATGATTGTCCTCAGTAATTACCAGTGTTGTATGTGAACAAACCTTGTTCAACTTTATCCCCATGTGCAAGGGATTTTGTTGTTGTTTGAGAATGTAGATAGCATATTGGGTGGGTTGAATCATATCTAAAACACTGTAGGGTTGTGTCACAAGCTGAGGGAAAAACTTGAATGATCATTGCCAGTGACTAGAAGTTTATATGGTGGATGAACCAATGAAGAGTATTCAAAAGGGGTTGTTTTGAGCTGTAGAGTTTCTCTCTTTCCAGAGGGTACCCCTGTTTCACAGGTTAACCATCAACAAGTTATGCAACAAGGGTGGGGGGTGGGAAAACTCTTATATGGTGCTCTGACTTATCTCAAAATTGATATCTGACCCACGGTAAATGCCATGCTCAACAAGAAATACAACATCACATTAATTAATCGAGGCAACCTTAACTCATGACGAAAGGGTGAGACCATAGTTTAAGGGGAGGGGGGGAGAGGAGGATGTAATCATCAAAATAAATTGGGTTTAAACAGAGTATCTTGGAGCTTAGGGCCTCTGAGCTCTAGAGGGGACCGCTTACTAGGCCCCTCCTGTGAAGGTGCCGCTGAAACAGATCGTTTTTTGCGCCGAATCGAGCTCTGAAAATAGTTCAATTTGTTTACCTCTTAGCAACTCTGTGATGAAAAGCGACTGCGCATTCCTTTCCGTGGCACTATGCCAATCCATTGGTATGTCTTGTGGTTCCTTTGATATGTATTCTAAAAGAAACACAAACGTTACCCATTTAAACGCCTTTTCCACAACAGTTAAAAGAGCATGATATTTCGAAGTTACCCAAAGCTCAAAGTTCGTACTTACTATATGCAAGTCTTTTAGACGACACCGAAATAGTTCTGATCGCCAAAGAATTGTGCATTGTAATCTTTCGTGCTTAGAGAGTTTTCAAAAGTAAATATAATTAGTATGGAGCATCAATAGAACACATAACTGAAAATACTTGTTTACCAACTCGCCAGAGATTCGCCATTTTGTCTTGACCGCTGCAAGAGCGCAGGGAGTTATGGGACAGGCAACTCTATTTCGCGTAACCATTGCATCGTGGGAAGGTTGAAAAAACACAAACAAACATGTCGGATGCATTGAGGGCGGCATTTACATCGGTAACAAAGACTGTTTTTCCTTCGTCACGTTCGATACGAAACCATCAGCGACATCATTTGGTGAGCACAGGTTAGAAACTATTTTTCACCGAACTTAGTATAATTAATGATTCTTCACATGTTGAAATCCTTTACGATCCTAGACCTGTCCCTTTTTTAACGTAGCAACGTCAAAATAAACTCATGTGGGACTCAAAATGAATGCATGGCAACAAAACTGCCATGATGTTATATCCTATGAAAGGCCTCAATCCCGCGTTATTAAAACAAAAAGAAACTTACCGAGGCCTTAGTGACCCAAGTAGCAACTTCTCCCCTCGGCGAATTATGATAGGAGCTGGCAGGAAGTGGGGGGTTGGGGGGGGGGGGGGGGGAGACGGTATGAAAAAACTTGTACTTCATTTGCATGTACATGTAGTTAATTAACTGACTAATTATCAGTTCATCTTAAAAGGAAATTAAAATTCTTACAAGTTTTTATATTTAGAACTTAAAAAATACCCATTTCCCAACATGCAACATAATTTACCAAAGGAATGCATTGCAAATTTCATCTCATCTTTACTGTCTTTCCAAGGAAATGAAATTGTATCTAACTTGGCCCTGCAGATGTCATTGTACTTCAATGTGTATTTTTCCCCTTGTTGGTACATAACATGCATTGTCATGCTGGTAGCAAAGGTTAGTTAGCTTACATCTACATAACTGTGACTCAATAATGTTTTGTTTTTTAGTTATTTTTGTGTTGCTTGTATTCAGCAAATGTAAGAACTAAGAAGCAAGTGGATGTAGTTTCTAAACTTGTACTTCATTTGCATGTACTTCTAGTTAATTAACTGAGAAATTATCATTATACCAAAATCTCTGATTTTCAGTGAACATAACAGCTACATTTTTGATCACTGAAAATTACAGAAAACTGGTTTAAATTTACTACATAAGCTAATATGTAAGAATGAATAAAAAGGCTAAAATTAAGAAACTGTGATGCTTCATCAGTGGGCATGTTGCAAGATGATTTGCTTTTATAAACATAATTAATGATGTGAGCTAGCTTCAATAGATTTTAAAGCTGCCGTTTCAAGCATCAGCCCTTTGTCAGTGAATCGGTTCTGAAAAATGAAATCTGTGTAATTTACATTTATCAACTCAGTTGGTAAAAAAAAAAAAAGAGATCTAAAACCGCTTTTGGTCTGTGAATGGAAGTGTTATCATAGTACTTGTGTATCTTGTAGTATCAAAAGTTGGACTCAGTATACAAGTTCATTACAATTGTCATTTACATTGCCATGGCACTAGTGGAGATTGCTAGACTTTACTTGGGATATGCTGGAAATCTTCAAGAAAAGGTACACTGTAGACAGAGACATTTAAACTTCCTCATCAAAATAGGTTGAATCTGTTGTTCTTTGATGTTTAAGGGCATAGTCTAATAATTACAGTACTTTTGATTAAGGCTTTGAGATTTGTAGAAAGGCAGCACAGGTATAAGAAAGAACAGGCTTGAGCAGCTAGAAAAAGAAGAAAGTAACTTAGAACAAAAAAATTCTTATTGTGTAACTTGTAACTAGTAAATATGCAATTGGGAATCCTTCTACAATGGAGGGCCAGACTAATGACATTTTGTATTATAACATAACCAAAGTAAAGCACACCCTCTGATTGGTCAATTTAGCACCCCCCCCATTTGTCCATGGGTGTACGCTGCTGATATGAGCAAATGCAAAGACTATTTTTCCACGTGTGCTTGTTTTTTTTGGTCATGTAAGATTTGTTAAAAAAAAGGGAACTCTTTAGCTACAATGTATCAATGTTGTGTTATAAAACAAATGGTAAACACCACAGCATACACTATTGAGTTATGGATGCACTTGGGAGGTTTGCTAAGCACTCAAGAAGCTAGAGTTGCTCTCGGCTATTGCCTTGAGCGACTCTTACGCTTCTTTCGTGCTTAGCAACCTCCCACTTGCATCCATAACTCAATAGTGTACACTGTGTTGTTTACCATTTGTTAATTGCAGAATGGCACTTTAAATGCAATGCTTAACTGGTTTGCTTAAAAATGCCATAAGGTATCTGAAAAGTCTTTGAGCTGAGATGAGATGCAGTGTTGTACCAGCCACTTAATATACTTCAAAAGTGTTAGAAAATTTTTTATTGAAGGAATTAGCCAAAAGTTACAAAAAACTAAAAAAGACAACAATTTTAATTTCAAATACTTAGACAACAGTGATTTTTTTTGTAAAGTCACCACTTTTCCTTATCACCATTTCTTCCTTCTTCAGGTTCCTGAGCTTGCTGGTTTCTGGATCTTGACCCTTGTCCTTCAGCTCCCATTGACACTAATGCTATTGCTTAATGAGAGCATGTTGATCATGCCAATGGAGAGAGCTGTCAACATTATTATGGCACTATTTGTTTTGTTTGAGACAGTTCAGGGCTACAGGGTGATAAAAACAATGATAGACCACCAGGTTTCAAAGTTTCATGTACAGCAGTTTGATGACTTAATTGAGCTTCAAGAAATGCCAGGTGGGGTTGAAGATGTGGGTTTTAGACCTCAGTAAACCTCAAAAGCTATTTTAAATTATGAAGTATGGTAGGCTTTTTTCACATGAAAGGGTCATCAGTATTAAATGCAGTATTTATTTTTGGTGTATGTTAAATGTATATATTAGATTAATGTTAGATTAAGTCTAAATTTATTCTAGCTTTTAACTTGCAGTTGCAGTATTAAATTGAAAGAAAAGTTACCTTCATATGTATTACATTTGCTTATAAATGAATTGGGGTATTTCCATGGATTTCCATGCCTGAGAAAAGCCATAACTGTGCACATGTAAAATTATAACATTTTTGTGATGTGTTGAATATTGCCAAAAAGCCACTGACACATCACTTGCCTTTCATGCCATGCTGTCAGGCTGTTGAATGAATGGTAAAGTGTTCACCATTCTCACTGGTTTTCTTTCATTAATTAAGTCATTCATTATTCTCTACGTCTTTCTCATAGAGCAGGAAGCGAAGTTGTAAAAATGAAGTAAACCACCTCCTTATCTTTTTATTGCCCCTAATTTCTCATCTATCTTCATCAGAAAAATTTGACTTCTGCAATCCTTACCCTTCTCCGTTTAAATTGCTTCATTACTTTTCCAAATTAGTCAGCCCCATTAGTAATTTGAAAATGTTAACAGGTCCAAGAGGCTCATTTTATTTTAATAAAACACTATTTGACAAAGTTTACAATAAGGAAAAGTGTTAAAAACTCCCAAATAAACCATAACTTATTCAATAGTGGGGGTGCAATTGAATTGCAACAATTTTGCACCCCCTGAGATTTATCAAAAGCATATGGGCTTCCAGCTCTTTAGATAAGATCACATTTGACACCTTTAAGTTGTTCATACTCTAGAAGAGCTTAATTTATGGTGGAAAGAAATTGTATTTTAAGCACGTGCTAATTAGGTATGAAATTTTCTGCATCTATTAATTAGATAATTTGATTAGGCAGGGGATGTTAAAGAACCCACATCACGAGCTTACTGTGATGTGGTCTGGCCTGTTTACTGGGAATTGCAGGGAGGGGGCATCTGTTAAAATTCGCCTTTATTGTTTGTAAACTGCCACTGGCAGTCTGGTAAATTCCCCCACGCAGCGTTGTAAAGTGCCTTGAACATAGGATAAGAGCACTATAGAAATAAAAGTTATTATTATTATTATTTCATTATTCATCAGAACAGGTGTATACAGTTGTGTGTACATTGTTCAATATAAAAAATATATTTTACATAGAATCAAATTAGAGAGAGAATGCTTGAACATTAAACTGTATCAGTTTGTATCAACCTAGAGTACAAGACATGAGCGACACCTGAAACCAGGCTCATATTCACAAGTTCTAATATCACTTGAATGATGCTGTTCAGGTCTTGTCCATCATCACTGCTTCCCATCCAACTCAACAGTAAAACCTGCATACACTCAGGGAATAGTTCTTTGACAAGAACTGATGATGGAGGAAGATTATCAATTGACGTTATGTGCCTTTTTTTGAACTCGGTTACCCTTTCACTAATTTCAGGCTGGAGTCTATTAAATTCGTCACCAAGATATTTGCTAACTGCTACAAGTACCTTTGATAATCCAGTTCGTTTAGGGTTTGTTTGAACTTCATACTCCTTTGAAATTCTTATAATAGTATCAAGAAAACCATTAAAGTCGTCCTGATCTACTTCTTTCGAAATTTTCTCCATTTCTTCGATATGTCGCCTCCAGTTAGGGGTTGTAAAACATTTGTGCTGTAAAGAACCTGGTGCAAATGAATGAACGTTGTTGCAAACCGATTCTATTGTTTGAGAAGACGGTGTTCCTGATGGGTCAACTCTTTCATTCGAGACAAACTGTTTAGTTGACATTACGACCTCTGGCTGCGCAGGAATGTCCACTTTTTTGCTGGGAGTATCTTGAAAACTAAGTTCAATTTCCCTTTGTGTAAAAGGCTTGTCTGTAAATCTTAACTTCCACGAGGCGCAGAGCTTTGTCAGACATTCCAGTTGTTCCTCGCGATTGTAATACTCAAAGCAAACTCTGAAAACGCCTTGAACTGAGTAAAACCAAACACCTCGAGTCGAACCATGGATACCTTGCAATCGTAGAGAATTAGGGAAGTTAACTTTAACAGCCAGGCCTTGTTTGGAAAACTTTACATGCATCCTTGGTAAGTTAGAAACAGCGATAGAACACCCAGACAGCACATCGGCCCCTAGAAATAGGGGGATGCTGTCTGTTGGCTTTTTCGAAATTGAAATCGTGTCATCTGTCGTAGCCCATTCCAAAAACCGTAATTTTCTTTCACTAATCTGAACCTCACTCATATGGATAGAATCGTCAGCCATCTTAGTTTTAAGATGTATTACCGCTGAAAGTTTCTCTTGGCAACAATCGGCTCAAATTTTGTAATGACCCACCTGAACAGCTGTTGCTAAGGAACGTCGGCTTGTTTTCCAGGACTCCTCGCAACAAGAAGCGCAAAGCAAGTTTACTCCGTTGAAGACGGACATTCTGCGAAAAGAAAGCAAGATGGCTAGGTTAGTTCAGCCTCCACCGAAATACACTCCCGAAGAATGGCACGCTTCGAACCATCTTCAGTATTTTAATGCTGAACGGGAACGCGCTGCGGCAGAAAGACTTCGAGATGAAAGCTATCGACTCGCTCATGAAACCGAAGTTCGTACGACACAAACTCAAATGGACGTCAACAAGAAACTTGAACAGCGAATCACCGATATAGATTTTTGGAAATCAGAATTAGATCAGAAGCAGGAAGAAACGGGAGATGAAATTTCCACCTTACTTCAGTTCAAAGCCAGAGTAGAGAAAGCTCTAGCAGATACAGAAGTCCCTCTTATGATCGCTCAACAATGTCTCGTCAACCGAGAAAGACGAATGAAAGTTGATCTTGTCCACGACAATGTGGAAATGCAACTTCAAAAGGTAATTGTACGATTTTGTGTTTCTTATTTGATCATTTTCTTAAAATATAAGAGGGATGATTTAACGATTCGATGCGATCAATTTTTTTAGGAGGTGGAGGTTATCGAAGGAGTACAGGCCCTGTTACAGAGAACTCTGGAACAAGCAACTGAGCAGATAAGGTAAGTCTGCCAGTGGTGATTCTTTACACACGTCTAAATAATAGGTTTTTAGTTGTAATTGCCATTCTGCCGTCATGGTAAGATGATTACTTAAATGTCCAAGAAGCAATAGCCTCATCTTGAATTTAACCACTTTCTGTCGATTTTCTGTCAGCAGCATTTTAATAATCTTACGAATCTCGAGGCCATCATATACGAAAATTTATATGTTTTTATTAGCCAAAAATGTCAGCAAAAATGACGTTATTTTCTTTCTACTTCTATGCAAGACTAAAAGACTTATGGAATTAAATATGGATATCAAAAACCATATCATTCTATATAAAGTACTTGCATTCACATTTTAAAATTTTTATTTTTTCCCCTCTAAACAATACAGGCTTTTAAGATCAGCAAAATACTACTTGGACAAAGACAAGAAAGACAAATTCCAAGCTAATACTATTGACAACAAGTGTGCATCACTAGAAAATACTTCAGCTGGACTGCACTTTGCCAAAGATGCCGTTAAGGTGGAGAAAAAGTAAGTGAGAGTTGATTTTGTAATAGCTTTCCTCATGTTTTTAAACTCTGAGAAACTATGTCGTCGATGTTAATTCATTTAATTGAACTTTTACAATTTAAATAATGGCAAATTGCAGGCCAAGTCCCAGAGGAAAATATTTTGAGATTGTAGGATCAAGAAGAATCTCGATCCCAAAGTTAAACCAGTAAAGTTTCTATACTGAGTCGACTTAACAGTGATTTGATGCTTTCATAGTTTTTGCTGACAGGAAAAAATTAAGCATTGCTCAGACAGGTGTCTTCACAACCTCATTTCAACCTTCATCTTTAATCCCAGTCTCTATCACCTAGGATCTAACTCAAAGACTAAACCGTATGTTTTCAAAGTATAATTTAGAGGTATTTAATTCCTTAACCTTCTTGATAGTAAGTGATCTTGGCTTCTTGTTTCTAATGTGTACTTCTGTAATCTTGGTTTCAGCTCTGTGACTCCTGATGAGTGGGAAGATTTTTCCAACAAGAATATTCTTAAGGCAGAACGAGAGAAAAACTCTTCTATAAATCTGCGTAGCATTATAGATGGCATACTTATGCAGACCTTAAGTGACCTTCAAGCCCAATGCCAAGCTGTCAACCTTGCATTCCAGAAGAGGATTGAAGAAACTGTGGAAGCAAAGACAAAATTAGAACAACATTTAGCTCAAGTGAGTTATAGTGATATTTTACAACCTAACTGTAAATTCCTTCACATTTGATTATTTCAATGTCTCAAGAGAGCATGGAATGTAAATAAAACTAAATGAAATGTCAAGGAATAAATGCTTGGCAAATTGTTTACTGTAGATTGCTGATTGAGAGTGGAATTATGATGTATGTTTGTTGGTGTAAATAATTGTTATCATTTTATGATAATTTTTAATGACTATATGCTTTCTGGTGCACTGTGTTTGATGAAATTGTATCCAAACATTCCAGCAAACAGCTAATAAGAATAGTAGGTCAGACTTATCAGCTAGAAGTTGTTATCTTGATATAACATCAAATTCTCACCAATAATTTACAAGGAAATATGTAACAGCTATTGAGGAGATTTAACAACCAGATAGTAATAATAATAATAATAAATATATCTTATTAACCAAGTGCGAGGGCCTTACTGAGAGAATATCGGCCCGAGGTCTTGACAGTACAAAAAAGACCAAGGGCCGATATTCTTCCAGTACAGTCCCAAGCAAACTTGGTTAATAAGAGATTTACTATCTATAGGACTGAAGTTCAAAGGGACACAAGTGTGGTATCATTCGGGACCATTCAGGACAGTGCCCGGTCCAATACTAAGGGAATATTGACCAGCAATAGAGCATTTTGATTGGTTGATTTTAGTTACTGACCCTCTGACTGCCTGAGTCGTGTAATAGTAATCTTTATTCTCTCAAGATAAAAGTACATATCTCAAGTTACAATTATATTAAAAAGATAATCTAAGAATCATTGAATATTAAAAAAGATAAATCTAAGAATCATTAACTATAACTAGACAAATAATAATCTAAATATTATATCTAAAAACTAGCCTATTCACAAACACATTCTTAAACCTTTCCGAATTTATTCCAGAATGATGGCAGATTATTAGTGGGAGTTAAAAGGTTGACTTAACGTACTTCTTCTTCTTCTTCTTTCCTCAGGTGATGGAAGAAATAGCTGCCATGGAGCAAAACATTGAAATGCTCAAAAGAGCTATTGCTGAGAAAGAGGCTCCAATGAAGGTTTCTCAGACACGACTGGAAAACAGAACCTTCAGACCCAACGTAGAGCTTTGCCGAGACCGTGTACAGTATCGGCTGATAGAGGAAGTATTTGAGATCTCTACCAACATTCAGCGACTGCGAGAAAAACTGGCTGATGCTGAAGAGTCCCTCAAAGGACTGATCAGGAAGCAGCTGTCTTTGGAAGAAGATATTGAAGTCAAAGCAAACAGTCTTTTTATTGACAGAGATCAGTGTATGGAGTTGCGCAAACAGATCAATCATGTGCCTCATTGAAATAGCAATTTTAGGAGATATGCTTCCACAACTCTCAGATATTGATATGTATCAAAATTGTAAATTAGACAAAGTTACTGTTAGTGTTCTAAAAGGGTTTTTTGCATTTCATGTGAATCTTTTAAAAATGGAACTAAGCAGTACGTTTTTTTAAAAGTGTTCGTTTCTATTATTGATTTTTCCTCTTTTTTCCCAGCAAACTCAAACTGACATTTTCAAACATTGAATATAAATTTTCACCTTGAAGAATTGTAATTCTTAAGAGTAATTTTTGCCTTACCGTGTCGAGTACTGAATAATCTCAAAGACGAATTCTGTTGTAAATACAATTATGTCAGGTTTAACTGCAGTAGCTGTTAGTCAATCAATCACAACCTTTCATTGTATTGTTCTTCTTGCTTTCAATGAATGTCGATAATACGTGAACTTAAGCTTCCTTCAATTCATTTTCTTTATTTGTACGGTTGTTTATGGGAAAAACTATTGGCTTCCTGTTATTTCAGTATAGACTCGTCAAAACTCGTCGTGTTTTACTGTGGGATTATATTAGTTTACGTTGGATGATCAGTACTATCACATCGAAGGTGTACATAATGGTTGTTACGGCAGCACCTGTAATCGCCTACATGAAGTCAATTGATTTTCCGTGATGTACGTAATTGCGCCCAATTTAGGGGTCGCTAGGTAAAGAAAGCCAAATATGTTTTAAAAAACCGCAATAATTAGCGGGTTATCATATTTTCTCACTATAGCTTTAGTTTTTATACGATGTTTCGGTGACGTATAGCCAATGCAAGCACGGGAATATGGAATTGTGCCTTCTTCGTGGTGACTAGGGAATCAGACGATTTCTTTCCTAGACTGGGTTTGCCTTAGAAACTTAGGTTTGAGGGACCAGAGTATTTAAGTCTTGATATTGCGCGAGAAATCAGCAAGGAGCTGCAGATCAACGACGATAGGTTTTGATCAGTGGTTTATGAAGAGTTTTGTGAACTGCTACGCTTGATATCTGTTGACGTTATAGATACTACAGCAATACAGTGATATCGGACTGGAACGCTATGACTCGGGAAATATATCGCTATTACACACTAAATGCTTGGGGAATTATTCTGCAGTGGTGACTAATGTTCTAGATGTCTGTGAATTACATGTAAGGATACCGTTTTATTTTCTTGATGGACCTTGCAAACTGTTATAGTTGCTACGTCACCCAGTAACTCTGAGGAGTTTTTTAAAGGTAACTGCTTTGTGTGCTGTTATATAAACAATGTTGAACCATGTACTCAAAGACAAATGAACAGCTCTACCTTACAAAATTCGATGACTGTTTCGACTTAAGGGCAAGAACAAATACTCTAATTAAATTACAAATCAGTATATTTAAACCAATTTACTCAAAAGTGATCCGTGGTAGACACCGTGACCATTTTTCTGAAAAAGCTCGGACCAGAGCATGTAGATGTGGCCCGTGTGCGGAACAACAGATCATTTGCAAATGAAGGAAGAGAGAATTGAGCGACAGTCTAGTCGGTCTACCATCACAGAGGTTTACATTCTCACTGAAGAATTTAAGAAAGTGTAAGAATGAAGAAAGTGTATCATTAAGATGAAAAGATTGCGGATTTTCAAAAATAACCCCAAATCGAAGGACATACTTTTCTTAAGCGAACACAAGCGTTATGGGCATCGTTTCATCCATGACTTTTCACCTCTTCGCTTTCGTCTAGCGCTCAGGCTAGTTGTCGCGCGAAGATTGCTTGACATTGTTACGCCCTAGAGCTTTGCGTGTCTACAGGAAATCGCGTGAATCGTTATATTCTTTTTTATGTCACTCATACTTGGATCACGCATACTTCGTTTGAAATTCAAAACAAGCTTTTGTAAGCTTTTATAGTAGTGCCTTCTGATAAGTTTAACAAGAAATGGTTCAACGCACATTGAGAATAGGCTTTCATATTGTGGTTATGTGTTAGAAATAGATATACGTCATGTGACTTGCGCCTGTTTCGCTTTCAATTTCCAACTCTGGATGATTGGAGACAGGAACTTCTATTCTTCTTTAAAGTGATACTATTACAACTTTGCTGTCTGTTTCTCGAATATTTCGACGCAGTAAGTACAATGCATATCCTTTCTTCACATTATATTACTGGAATCACATTTTAGAGTTGTTTGCACACTTTTGCAAACTTTTCGGTATCGATGAAGTTGCGATCAAAGTAGGTCACCTATCGTTGTCTGTTCCTCGATGATCAAAGTTCTATAATATACTCTATGTTACTAAGAGTTTGACAGAAATAGCTTTAAGTGAACTCCTTCAAGATTCCATCGATCAGCGTTGCCCTAAGATTTTTTATTTTGAATAAAAGTACTTCTGCAGCTGTCATTGTTGCTGGTATTAAATTTAGTTTTATCTACCTTCAGTCGAGCAGAGGTGTTAAGTATCACAGGAGCATTGTGAACCATTCTGTATTGCAGTTCCCTCCAGATTCGCCTTTCCTACTTATTTCACTCAGAGCGTAAGACCACATCAGCAAAGATTTAGCCATGAGCCGAGGCGAGGCAGAGAGAAATTCAAACGGGTTTTCTCCTCGCAGCTGTTTTCATTGTTCTTTAGTCATGGTTCTATATACAGCGAACAGTTGACGCCTAAATTCAGTCACGTTTGGTTAACGGATAACATTCCTGTTTACGAAATACTCGAAAAAGGGAGATTCAAAGATAGATGAGGGAAACCTACAATCCTGATTTGAAAATTTAAAAAGAGGTTTTGAGTCATAAGTTTACTAAATTGTACAACATTCAACCGATTGGAACATTCTCGAACACGAAATCCATTGTAGGGTGGATTCTATTATGTAAATTTGATGAAGTTGTTTATTTATTTACCAACGATTTCCGGTTGCGTCTATCTTTTTGCTTATTGTTCCCGTTACGTCTTTATCCTCCTCATAGCGACGTAAAACCCTTCATAATACATTACAAAATAATAATATCAACAATATACTCTTCCTGAGACTTTTTAAAGCTTTTATTCCGACTCCTTTCCAGTGCGCGTCTTAAGACTTCAGGCTCACTATGTTCTTTATCCACTCACCTTCTGATACCAAACGATGTTTTCTTGCAAAGTGTTTATCTCAAGAATTCAACCATGTCCGTGCATTTCCGCATGTTGAACCCGGGTCGTAAATTATCAGTTGTGTGCGCTAACACTTCTTGCGCTTGTCGCAAAACTAGATCATAACAATATGCTTTTAAGACTAGATACTCTCTTTCGTGAAATTCAAAGCATTTAAAAACATTTTAAGCACGATTTCGAAGGTTTTTAACTGTCTTCAATTAAATCAGAATAGCGTACTTGCGCTTTGTCAACCCAACACCGCCAAAGTCATTGCGCAGCTACTGAGTGCCTGTTGACCGTTTGGTGCAAGCCACATTTCTCCGGTGTTAGTGCCGGGTTGGCCGTTACGATTCACAAGCATTTTTCCAGCATAATTTGGTTTGACGAACAATTTCTTTTTCTTCCTTTTCAAAAAGAAATCCTGAGATAATTCAGCGGTGTCCACCAATTTTTTCTAAATTAGTCTGCTGAAGCATAACTTTGCTTGTTTTTGGTATTTTAACACTTTGAAAGACCATTAAGAAACAATTCTACAAGCTCTCAATTCTACCAGTTCTCCACATATATGCTGTTTTAACGTTGTGACTTGGAAAAACGCGTAGCCGGTCAGCGAAAGATGAAGGTCGCGAAACAGAAAATAGGTCAGCTCTTAAGAGCGCTGGTAAATCATTCTAAAATAAAAGTTCCTTTGGTGCAACCATCTTCGGCTGCAGCAGAGAGAGTATTCTCGATACCTAAAAGTTTGTTTTACAACCCCTTGGCTAAGGGGCGTGAGATGTACTTGAGGGTGCCCCTCTCAGCAACGCACTCTCTTTCTACTGAACCACTGCTGGTATTTAATTCAATTGGACATCTAACATAAAGACGCTGTTCCTTATTCTTCATAAAATGTTTTAAGGGTTCCTCTATGAAAACAAAATAAAACAAAAACTTGTAGTGCAATTGGTTAGACTGTTCATCTACGGGCTTCAAAAATATAGGGCTAAATTACAGAGTCTAGAACAAACCAATGGAAGAGGGATTGGATCAGATTCTTTGAAAGTATTCTGTTAACAATACCCCAACGCCGGCATGTAATACATTGTTGGCTGTAGTTATCAACTCGCTGTACTGTAATCAGCTAGAGGTGCATCTCTACTAGTGTTGGTGAAGCACTTTTCAGAATATCAGTGACTTTCAAAGTAATTCAGAAAAGTTCATTTTGCTCCTTGGGTGTCATGAATTCCGTGTTTCTATGCTCCAGCATCCCTTTAAGTTACCGTAAGCGCAGACGCAATCACTAGTCATAGGTTTCATCAAGGCCTTCAAAGAAAATTAACTGAAATCGCACGCTATTAATTATTTGATCAGTGCATTTTTGCAGTATCAATTTTGATATAGGATGTGCCCTCGACACAAAGGCAGATTAGCCATCTCTGTTAAAAACTAAAAATAGAAACTCTTTTTTTCTTTTTCGCAAGGGACAGTCATGAAACTTTAACTATAGCTTAAGCGAAATATGGCTTCATCGGTGGAATACAGCGAGGAGCAACTAAACTACTACAGGATCTGTTACGTTACCACTGACATCCTGACCGAAGGTCTGCGAGAAATCTTCAAACAAGAATGGGACAATCGCTACAAAGCTACTTTAATAGGAGAGTGGAAAGATACACCGAAAAACGGACTGGACTTTAAGAACGGCGAGTCGCCACGGAACCAAAAGAAGCATGCTCGTCTACTAACAACCATGACTAAAGGCAACAGAGCTGAGTGGGATTGTACCATGTTGTTTTACGCCATTCTTTACTCCGATTGCATTAATAGTCTCAATCCAGTGGTCAAGACAAATGTGCATAACCTCAGGCTGTTTCGGAACGAAGAGTTCGCTCATATCGCACGAGGTCACCTCTCTGACGTAGAGTTTCAAAATGCCATTAGTAGAGTGGAGAATGCATTTAACGGTCTCGGTCTTTCCACTGTGAAAATTCATGACGTTAAGACCCAAAAATATTTTCCAACAGAGCAGCTGAGACGTGTTTTGAAGGAAGTGGACGACCTTAAACAGGAAGTTCAGGAGAAAGACAAGAATCTACAAGAGAGAGGAAAGGAGCTTCGTGAAAAAGAAGAACAAAGACAGACTCTTGAAGAACAGTTAAACAGCGATACTCCTTCATTTTGCATTCTTCCTCCTAAGCCCTCTCATCATGTCGCAGATCGAGATTCTGATGTGTCTGAGATTATACAAAAGCTGAAAGAGTTAAAAAGGTGCACAGGATTAAGTTACCTGTATATCTCGGGTAATCCTGGAAGTGGTAAATCACAGATAGCATCGCTCGTAGCCAAGCGTCTTTTTGACGAAGTCACTGAAAAAATTCCATCTACTGCATTCTTTGTGATGACCCTGAATGCTGGAAACTCTAAAACACTTTTGGAATCGTATGTCTCTTTCGCTCGCCATCTGAAGTGCCCAGAATACGCCGTTACCAACACATTTACCTCAAAAGATTTGAGTACAATTGAGAAGATCAGAAGTCTCAAAACATTGATCAGCCCAAAAATTGAACTGTACTCATCGTGGCTACCGATAGTTGATAACGTCACCAACATGTCTCATCTGGATGGTAATTTACCTGATCCAGGAAATGGGCAGTGGGCAAGGGGCCAGTTGCTGATAACGACACAGGACACTGCGGCTATACCACTGTCAGCCTCATTTATCCAACATATCTCAGTCAGCAAAGGTATGGACCCTCATGAAGCCCGCTCTCTTTTAGAAATCCTGTCTGAAGTTACTGACCCCGAGATGGAGAAAGTTTGTCAGGTTTTAGACTACCAACCACTTGCCCTTGCAAGCGCTGCCACTTATGTAAGAGAAGTAAGAAAAACTGGATTATCTTCGAGTTTTGGTTTTATTGACTTTTTAAAGAAACTAAACCAAGGGAAGAGAAGTACAACAGAAGCCATGCTTACTGAAACCAACCCAAGTTACAAAACCTCTATGACTGCTGCTACAACACTTGCTGTTGAGAAGGCGATCGCAACAGATAAGGTTTTGGGGCACACTTTTAATTTTCTCTCTGTCTGTGCACCACACCCTTTGAGTATAGAAATTGTTGTTAATTACGTGAGGAAAGTGGATCAAGAGCTTAAAGATCCTGAAATGCTTGCCACGAGAATTCGGAAATGCTCTTTGCTGTTATTTGAAAAAGATAACAGTGGCGTTTACATTCGGATGCATCAGATTGTCCAAGACGTCATCGGCGCCATTATGAAAACTGTCGCAAAAAGCAAAGAGCTTGAAGCCGTAGATGGGGCCATCCATTCATTCTGCCAAGGTATATCTCAAACCCTGGATGAAGACGACTTGTATACACTTGTCAAAAGCAAGAACGTTGTTCCTCATTTAGTCACATTAAGTGACAAAATCGACGGTCTATTTACAGAAGAAGGAATAACCGACGCTGAAAAAGCCAGATCATCTACTTCCTATGACTACTACAGTAATTTCACAACTCTTGGTATAACCTGCAAAAAACACTGTGAATTCCGCACAGCATTAAAGTACTTTAATATCATATTGAGACTAACTCAACGTGAGGACGTGTTTGCTGACACAGACGTTGCAACCGCATATAATTACATGGGTAGTGTTCATAAAGACCTTTGCAACCTGCAGCAGGCGAAAGAATGTCATGATCGTGCACTGACCATTCGTCTGAAAAAGCTCGGACCTGAACATGTCGATGTGGCAATTACTTACAATAATCTGGGTACTGTGCACCATGATCTTGGTGACCTGCAGCAGACAAAAGAATGTCATGATCGTGCACTGACCATTCATCTGAAAAAGCTCGGACCTGAACATGTCGTTGTGGCAACTACTTACCATAATCTGGGTACTGTGCACCATGATCTTGGTGACCTGCAGCAGGCAAAAGAATGTCATGATCGTGCACTGACCATTCGTCTGAAAAAGCTCGGTCCTGAACATGTCAATGTGGCAAGTACTTACAATAATCTGGGTACTCTGCACCATGATCTTGGTGACCTGCAGCAGGCAAAAGAATGTCTTGATCGTGCACTGACCATTCGTCTGAAAAAGCTCGGACCTGAACATGTCGATGTGGCAAATACTTACAATAATCTGGGTACTGTGCACCATGATCTTGGTGACCTGCAGCAGGCAAAAGAATGTCATGATCGTGCACTGACCATTCTTCTGAAAAAGCTCGGTCCTGAACATGTCGATGTGGCAAATACTTACAATAATCTGTGTAGGTTGCACCGTGCCTTTGGAGACCTGCAGCAGGCAAAAGAATGTCTTGATCGTGCACTGACCATTCGTCTGAAAAAGCTCGGACCTGAACATGTCGTTGTGGCAACTACTTACAATAATCTGGGTACTGTGCATTATGATCTTGGTGACCTGCGGCAAGCAGAAGAATTTCTTGATCGTGCACTGTCCAGTTGTTTGAAAAAGCTTGGACCTGAACATAATGTTGTGGTAACTGTGCGTAATAACTTAGAGATGGTACAACGGAAAAGAGAGAGTGTAGGCAAGTCTACCATATCTCACAGTGTCCGCTGTATGATATCTTAAGTAGACTTTTACTTTTGTATTTAACTAGAAAAGTGGCGGACATGATATTTGGATGACTTGATATCAATGTTTTGCCAGAAAACGAAATTTGCTGAAAAGTTAGATTTCTTTGGTACAGGGAGAATTCCATGAATTCAAAAGCTAGAAGCAATAAAGTTTTTCAACTCTTTTACCCAATCCGTTCCGTCAGCAATTTTAAATACAAAAGTCAGCTGAATATGAATTTCAATGACCGAAAATAGAAATAGAAATAGTCCTTTTACACCCCAACATCAATATCCTTATTCTCCATTCACTGAAAAGGAGATCTTGTTTATTAATCAAAGCTGCTAAGGTTGCTGATCATTTCCTTTATTCTCGTCATCTTAATGAATGATTCAGCGGTATCCATGTGAAGAGAAATTAGATGCTGGTCATTGAAACTAAGGCAGAAGTAGTTCTTTCCAATATTCCACCTGCTGTTGATTTTTTACCACAATTGGCGGTAATGTCGTAATCTGATTGGCCAATTTGTCGTTGTCGACAAGAGTACAGACAGCGCTGCTCGCGTCAACGTGTCACGCACGGAAAGAATCGTTTCTACTTATCTTACGTAAGTTATGAGTACAGACCACGCTAAACCACCGTCGATTTGTTAATTTACTTGATTAGTCATAGGCTCGACTGCGAATAGCAGGACGTAGGACTTTATCGACTACGCATCGATGTCATTTAGTTGAAGTCGAAAACTTGTCATTAATCTCTCCCGCCACACCCCTGTTGTCTGCTTCATTGCTAATCTCAGTTTACTCAGGTGGGTTTGGTCGTCCGGATTGCAGGAAACATTTATTATCTCAGTGAAAATTCATGTCGATTGTGAATATCTAATTACTCACCATGTAGCGTTTGAAAGTTTTCATACTTCCGGTATTTAAAAAATATGGCATTAACATTCGCGGTCTTTTTCTCCTGACTAAAACTAATCAAGTGTGCTTACAGAAAACTTATGATGCTTGGAGGATAGTTTAGAGAAACCGGTTTTATTATAATTTTGTTAAATGAGGCGGTAGGAAGTAAATATTGAAAGTGTAAGAATTGTCTCTAGGAAGCCTTGGAGAAGACTGCGTTATGCGAATGCGTTACAACTAAAAAATCATTTAACTTAATATGCGCAGTCGGCTAATTAAAACAATTTGGCAGTTTCTGGTTGTTTCTTTTAATGATCTTTAGGTTTTAGTGTGTTATTTTGCGACATATATACTCTATTCCGTTCATATGTCTTGTGCCTTTTTTCTAGTTTGCATAATCTTACGCAAGAAGCTTTCTTTGACCGCTAAATTCAGATGCTGAACGAGTAAGACCGAAGATTCCTTACCCAGCAATCACACCGGACTCTAATTTACGGGGTATATTGCTTCCACCATATCCTCCTGCATGTCGTAGATTAGGCCAAGTTAACCGTGTACCTGCACTCAAACTTGGCCCGTCCGTGACGGAGTTCAGGCGCCTACTCAGGCGAAAGCTTCTTAATGACTGTTTTATTTAATTTTGATTCAACCTTTGTCTTCTTTTAATGTCATCATTTTCATATGTTTAGTTTTCTGCGTGTTTAATGTAATGTAACGTTGACTCTGAAAAGCCACGCGGGGGACAAGCTAATAAAGTGTAAATGTATGTATGTATCTTTGTGTCATTTGTAACATTAGGTTCTTTTCCTTTCCTTTTATGCTCACTCAGCTCAAATTTACGATTTAAACCACTGCTGGTGGTTATTCTTACATTGCTCAACAGTTCCGGCCATACTCTGAAACGTGATGCCAACCTGTGTTTAGAAAATCGCGCGAGTCAGTAAACCTAAATCTCACTATTAGTTGTCACGCAGACTTATATCACGCAAACTTTTCTTCAAGGTGGTGCGGTAGACATTCAAGACAAGGTTACATTGACCACAATAGCTTGAGGTTAAGAGGGTCGACACATATATCGATAAAAGTATAGTATTTCGCTAGGAGTGATGTATCAAAAAAAGCCACGACGTAATAGAGCTCGCATGCGTCAGGAGACTATGACTAGTTTCGTTTTCGAGTTCCGCCCCCGGATGATTACAAACAAGTACTATAACTCTTTATTTCAGGAATAGTATCACTACTTTGCTGAATTGGTCGCCGTTGTAAGTACAATTTATCACTTTATTACTGAGATTACAAGTCAGCGTTGTATGGGTCTTCTGATCTAACTTTTTCGTTTAAGCAAGTCATATGCAATCCTGAAACTAAGTCGTTGTATACTGTCATATTGACAGACTGCTCTACCCAAACGATTTTGCGAAGTCTTACGCCGTTCTTTACGCCCAAACACCCTCTGCAGACGGTATATCGAATCTACTTGAGCGGCAGTTGTCGCAAAAACTTAACACAATCTCACAAATGAATCAAATAGGGTTAAGCTTCCTCAAAAAGAAAGACATGGATGAAATTATCAGAGATAAACATAGGTATAGTGTTTTTTTTTTTCTTATTTTTTTACTTAAGAAAGATTCAACTTAACTTTTAACGAATTATACGACAAGTTGCATATTTTTACATTTTTGATAAGAAATTTGAGCTCACTTGGCGAGTTCGATTTTCTGAAATAGTAGCAGCTTCTGTGATACCTTTTAGGGCATTGCACCAAAAATATGTGACAGTGCGTTGTTGTAGAATTGGTGTCTCTCGGGGCTGAAAACAAATTTTATGCCACGCCCACAAATCAGGACCTTGGTACCTCCTTGGTATTTCTTTTAGAACCACTTCGCACCACGAATGGTCAACAGTCATAACAGCACGTCTCCCTGTAGCCCGACTTACGATCTTGGATCGTCTTGTTCGGAAGATGTGGAAAATGGAAGGTCTGATCTACAGTGATAGAAAAGTTTTGTTCGCAAATTAACTCGCTCTCGATGAAACATTAGCAACATAAAAATCTGACTTTCAGTTAAATGTTATGGCTTGAATTTATCAGTTTTCTTCTTGCAGTAAGCTTTAAAACTTCATTTGCGCAAATTTTGCATTTGTACAAGCAATTCTTCTGGAGATCATGTTGCAACTTAAAGAGCACTGAGTTAAGCGTCATCTGTGTGTTACTTGTAACAGAGGGTCCTTATTTCCCATTCCTGTCATAGTCAACTGAAAAAACAGAAGTCTTTTTGTAAAATTCAGGCCCTTCTGCCCGCTCATCTGAAACTTACATTTTACTGGTTATTATTTCACTGCCTCATTTCCCGCCACGCTCTGAAACGTGATGCCAACCTGTCGTGAGTTCTTAAAATAAATCTCACTTGTAGTTGTCACGCAAACTTAGATCACGCAAACTTTTCTTCGAGGCGCTACTGGAGATATTCAAGATAAGATTACGTCAGCCACAATAGTCTGTGGTTAATATTCATGACAAGAGGGTCAATGGGCGTTGATAAAAGTCTAGTCTTTCGTTCGAAGTGATGTATCCAATATAGGGGAATCCTTGTTTACAATATTTGCCTCATTAGCATAAGCAATTCAGTTTCTGATGGAGCTAAAAATAAATCACTTCTGAATATCGAAAGGTCAAAGTACGATTAACTCGGCCAATGAATACGAGCCTGATGCATTGAATACTTTTTGTGCAACACGGGTTTAAAAACTCAAAATTTTACATAGAATGTATGAGCTCATTAGCGCTTTTGCCACCCAGAAATTTTGCAGTTTTTGATGGACTATTTCTCCTTGGATATTATACCCAAAGAGCTAAAAATCTTACCATGTACTGAGGTTTTCTAGCTCTTTAGCTGCCTGAAGTCTATTTGTATCTAACATGCTTCCTTCTTTACGCAAAGCCGTATGCAAATGAGCAAAAATGTGAACAGTGACGTCAGCCTGAATCCGCCTTGCCACAACGTTGTATAACTCGCGCGTGCGTCATGTAAGTAGTTTCCCTTTCGACTTCCGCCCCACGGACGATTACAGACGAGAACTATTACTCTTTGTTCCAGGGAGAGTATCACTTCTTTGCTGAATTGTTCGCCGCAGTAAGTACAATTTATTGCTGAAATTACAAATGACGGTTGTGTGGACCTTTTGATCTAACTTGTCCGTTTCATCAAGTCATATGCAATCCTGAGACTAAGTCGTTCCATGTTGTTACATTGACGTACTGCTCTGCCTCCTTTTTGTCGTTAGCTTGTCGTTTTTGGTTAAACAGAGGCATCCCCAGGCTATTATCTATTGAATTTAAACCATTCAGTGAAGTCTTCCGCCGCTGTTTACACCCGAATTACCTTCTCGAATCTGCATGAACGGCAATTGTCGCAAAAACTTAATCAACACAATCTCACGAATAAATCAAATAAGGCTATTATAATTGATGAGACCATCTGGTATAAGGGTTCTATTTCTTTCCCTCTATTCCGATTTTGTCAGTTTATTCAGGAGGAAAACTGAGCTATGAATCAGCAAAGAATAGAGATGCTGTATGTCTCAACATAGTTAGTAGAGGGAACTTGAATGAACTTGTGCATGGTCAGAGTCACGTGACGGGTCTGTTCAACATCACCGACCGCGCTGTTGTTTAACCCTTTGATGTTTACCGGGTTTCATAACCAGTCCACTCTACTAACTATGGTCTCAATAAGTTCTGACGTTAAGTTTCCTGGTTATAAAAGACGTGGATGAAATGATCAGAGATGGGCACAGAAAGCCAGGAATATTTGTTTGTTTGTTTATTGTTTTGTTCAATTTTTCCCGAATTTTATGACACGTTACATATTTTGAAATTCTAGAGAACGAAATTTCAGCTAATTTGGCGGATTCAATGTTTTTGAAACGATTAAATTAGATTAATCTCTCAACACATCACCTTAGATATCCCAGTTGGTCCTTCTTTTAGCGAGTTGAACTAATGCAAATTTATGGCTTTATCCTATGTAACCGCTATAAACTTTTGAATTATTCAAAAATTTATCTTTTTATTGTTACCAAAAGGTACTTTCGTGTAAAGGTATTCATCTTCTAAGGTCAAACCAAGGTTTTGCATTTCCGCCTTGTCACGCCGGACTCAAAATATTGTTTTTCTTTTTACTTATATCAGAAATATTACCTCAATCCTTGCCTGAATATGTCAACTCGGAAAGAACAAAGACAGATTGGAGTTTTATCGCTTTCGATAGAATAGATTAACAAAATCGCAATGATACAATTTGGGCGGTGTTGAACTAGATAGCCATCATCTCATCACTGTTGGGAAGGTGTGTTTCCTTTCACCGGACAAGAGTCTGCTAAATCACCATGACAACACAAAGGAAACAAAAGGAAAATTAACATGAGTACCACAAACCTGATCAATGAATAAAGAGTAAAAGTTTTTAAAGAAACTGTGGTGCTGCATCAGTGGGAGTAACAGGACAATTTTGGTTTAATCAAAAGCGTTGATAATGTAAATTGGCCGCCGTAAACAGTTTCAAAGCTGACGAAGGGCTAAGGGTCGACACGTCAGCCCGCTGAAACTCTTTAACTCTTTTCCGCCTGAGTTGTTTTAAGGGACTCTTTAGAATTTAGATACACCCATCACTTTTTACAGTTTTTTACCATTTTGTTTGCTCAGAAGTATGGATAACTATATATCAAATTAATCAGCAATAAATTTTGCATCTATAAATTTTAAGCAATTTCATAATTGATTATTAATGAATTATTAATGAACTAAAAATTAGCATAATTTGTTACCAAATTATCTTAGTGAAATTCTCAAAACAAATCTGCATGTATTATAAAGAAGTTTGAAAGACTTAATTTTAAGGTAATGTAAATAAATTGCTGTAAGCAGTTCAAGAAGATTCAGGATAACATCCTAGAACCATTTTCCCTAACAAAACACCATAGAAAACTAAAATAGTTTTTGTTGCTTGTGCCAAACTGAGAAACAGTTGCTGTTAGTGTTCAGGCACAAATGTACATCACATGTCTCGCATCTGATTATTGATCTGGCTGGCCTTGGCCTCTTCTCATGTTTGTATTGATGGGACAAACGAGCAGAACAAACAGCACAAACTCTTGAAGGGCCAATTACTGGAATGTGAGGCCCAACATTTTGCAACCTTGGTTCCAGATTTGCGTCAACTCGTCTCCTGGCAACAGGAATGTTGTTGTTTGCAATGTATCCAGACATCAGGTGTGTTGCCAGAGTCATTCTAAATGTCTTAGATGTGAGTCTCTTACCAGCTTGTGTGGCTTTGTAAATTATAAAGGCATTGTTTATCGAGGTTTCTAACTGGTGAAAAAACACTCTGGGTGGCCAACGCTTACATTTCCGTCCAACACTATAGTAGCGATTATTTTGATCTGCACGATCAATCCCACACATGTATTTGTTATAGTCATGCAGTAATGGTGGGCATGGTACAGAAGCTGCTCCTCCCTTGCTTCTCCTTCTAACCCCTCTTTGCTCCTGTGGAGTATCTGTTGAATGTTCCGGACTGTGCACTGTACTTAGAAAGTAGACAGGCTTATTGTCATACCATGATACTGCGAGTATCTTTTGGCAGCTTCTCCAGGACCCTGATCCACGTGAAGGTTTTGGTTTTTGAGGAAAAATTATGTCTTTTGGGAAGTGTTTATTATTAGCTTTTACAGTACCAAGACAATCTATGCCCCTGGCAAGTAGCTTCTGTGCCAAAATGGGGCTTGTGTAGAAATTGTCAGTTACCAAAATGTAGTTTTTGTCTTGGTAGCCCACTGTTAAGTCAAGTACAACCCTTGCACCCAATCCAACTTCTGGTATTCCTTGCTCAACATTTTTTCCAGTGTAAATCTGCTGCCTGAGAATGTAGCCACTGTTTCCATCAGCCATTGCCCAGACTTTGATCCCAAATCTGGAAGGTTTGTTTGCAACAAACTGGCGAAACGAAACCCTCCCCCTAAAAGGTATCATTTGTTCATCGATGGCTAACCACTGATGGCTTATCCACTCTTGGTCATACTTTGGTAGAAGTTTGTCCAAGAACCTTCTCACTTTGTAAAGTTTGTCAGGTGAAGGTTGGTCTTGGCCATCCCTTGGTTGAGGTTTGTCTGCTTCCTCATCACAAAACTTCAGGTACCTCATGATACCTTTGAATCTCTCTCGGCTCATATGCTCATTCCATTGCCCAATTTCAAACAATCGGTATGATTTCTGCCAGTAATCATGAAGATCTGGGAGTTTTAGGATACCCATAGCTACACAAACCCCAATGAATGCTTTCATTTCACCTAGACTTGTTATTGGTCTCCATGGAGACTTATGTTTGTCAGGATTATCAGCTCTTTTTTTTTCTGCATTTTTATTTGTCATTTCTCTTAAAAATTCAAATAATGCATCATCCCAGAATAACTGGAAACAAATGGCTGGACTGGACTCACCTCCCCACACACGAGTTGGACCAGGTCTGAGATGGAATTCGGGAACAGTGTTGTTTGGATTATTTTGATTCCAAATAAACTGCGGTTGTTGTTGTTGTAAGCGTCTTGCTTGGTTTTGATTACCAGTCGTTACTCTTCGACGTTTCCGAGGCCTTGGTGGATTACTTGTTGTACTAGTGTCCGTAGATGCATCATCTCTTTCATTTGAAATAAAAACTTGGCCCACTGTGTCTTCATTCACGAACGCAATCTCTGATACTCCGTTCGCATCAACATTTTGATCGTCATCACAGTCAAAATCACTGCCTGCTGACTCGGTGTCCTCGTCAATTTCAGCAAAATTTCTCCCCTCGACATCATTTGGATAGCCATAAATGTTGTCATCGATGGCTTGTTCTTCGTCTGAATCAGAGTCACCAAAATCGCTAAAATCACTGTCGTTTTCGAGTGACAATTGCCCAGAAAACTCTTCATTAGAACAACAGGCCGCCATTTTTAAATCGCTGTGAATGATACTTCGAAATTCGCGCAATAAATCCGCAAAAATACACTTAAAAAGCCTTGAAAAATTACTTTATTTACTTTCGAATGAATGAAAAATATGTCAACATAAGATTTCTAGTCACAGTCTTTCTCGGTCATGTCATACCGAGCTGATTTCATTAGCAGACTGAAGCTAACGTGGAGAAGCCAATATATTGGCTTCTCGGCGGAAAAGAGAGGTGGCCAATTTACATTATACACTCAGTTGGTAGAACCAAAAAAACCTGGTCAATAAAAAGTCTTCTAATCACCCGAGAGAAATCCACCCCTCAGTTAAAATTATATAGCCTCGGATCGGGGATAAAGAGCGGATTTTAAAACGAGGTCACAGATGGAGAAGGAGTCGATTTCCCCCCCATGTCACCGTCCAACCCATCCACGAGTATTGCCGTCTGGATATCCAGGAAAACGATGCATAAAAAGGTTTATCTCGCCATAATTACTGTTCAGTAGACAAATCCCCGGTAAGAACCAAACGAGTCCGAAACCAATAAAAACTTAAAAAAAAAAAAAAAAGAAAGAAACGATTTATTCGACCAAGTTCCAACAAAAGCACGGATTCCAGTTTTCCTTCAATCCTTCTTTCGACCCAACCGCGTGCTCTCGACGAAACTGTTACTTAAACATGTCAACGACGATACGAATTGGTCACACAATACTGAGTCACGCAATAGTGTTCGTTCCGATAACAGAAGTTAGTCGGGACAACCCACGGCTTGTCCAGTCAGAATCTACACTGCAATTGCGATTGTTTTTTTGTTTTGTTTTGTTTTGTTTTGTTTTTTTTGCTATTTTGTTTTTGCTCTTCTTCTTAAGAATCCTTTTGGGGAGTTAAAGAAACGGGAATTCAAATCAAGGGAATGAGTTCGTCTTCTCTAACATCTCATTCTCATACGCGGATTTTTGATAACCTGTTATTTTTTAATGCGCTAGAGCAGTCAACTTTCAGCCGTAAGCTATTGTAACAGCAATCTTAATATGAGATAAACACTCAACTGTTTGTACTGGCTCCCTGTCTATGCAAAGCAAAGTGATTCGACTGAAGAAAGCTCAGATGAGCCATTTCTGTGGTCAAAAAATTTAAAATTTCGTGTTTTTCTCACAAAGGACAGTTGTAAAACTTCCAAAGTCGTTCAAGTCAAATATGGCCTCTTCGGTGGAATACAAAGAGGAGCAACTAAACTACTACAGGATCTGTTACGTTACCACTGACATCCTGACCGAAGGTCTGCGAGAAATCTTCAAACAAGAATGGGACAATCGCTACAAAGCTACGTTGGGAGAGTGGAAAGATTCACCGCAAAACGGACTGGACTTTCAGAACGGCGAGTCGCGAAAGAACCAAAAGAAGCATGCTCGTTTATTGACAACCATGACTAAAGGCAACAGAGCTGAGTGGGATTGTACCATGTTGTTTTACGCCATTCTTTACTCCGATTGCATTAATAGTCTCAATCCAGTGGTCAAGACAAATGTGGATAACCTCAGGCTGTTTCGGAACGAAGAGTTCGCTCATATCGCACGAGGTCACCTCTCTGACGTAGAGTTTCAAAATGCCATTAGTAGAGTGGAGAATGCATTTAACGGTCTCGGTCTTTCCACTGTGAAAATTCAAGACGTTAAAACCCAAAAATATTTTCCAACAGAGCAGCAGACTCGTGTTTTGAAGAAAGTGGACGACCTCAAACAGGAAGTTCAGGAGAAAGAGAAAGAAGTTCAGGAGAAAAACAAGAGGCTACACGAGACAGGAAAGGAACTTCGTGAAAAAGAAGAACAAAGACAGACTCTTGAAGAACAGTTAAACAGCGATGCTCCTTCATTTTGCATTCTTTCTCCTAAGCCCTCTCATCATGTCGCAGATCGAGATTCTGATGTGTCTGAGATTAGACAAAAGCTAAAAGAGTTGAAAAGGTGCACAGGATTAAGTTACCTGTATATTTCGGGTAATCCTGGAAGTGGTAAATCGCAGATAGCATCGCTCGTAGCCAAGCGTTTTTTTGACGAAGTCACTGAAAAAATTCCATCTACTGCATTCTTTGTGATGACCCTGAACGCTGGAAACTCTGAAACACTTTTGGAATCGTATGTCTCTTTCGCTCGCCATCTGAAGTGCCCAGAATACGCTGTTACCAACACATTTACCTCGAAAGATTTGAATACAATTGAGAAGATCAGAAGTCTCAAAACATTGATCAGCCCAAAAATTGAACTGTACTCATCGTGGCTACTGATAGTTGATAACGTCACCAGCATGTCTCATCTAGATGGTAATTTACCCGATCCAGGAAATGGGCAGTGGGCAAGGGGCCAGTTGCTGATAACGACACAGGACACTGCGGCTATACCACTGTCAAGCTCATTTATCCAACATATCTCAGTCAGCAGAGGTATGGACCCTCATGAAGCCCGCTCTCTTTTAGAAATCCTTTCTGAAGTTACTGACCCCGAGATGGAGAAAGTTTGTCAGGTTTTGGACTACCAACCACTTGCCCTTGCAAGCGCTGCCACTTATGTAAGAGAAGTAAGAAAAACTGGATTATCTTCGAGTTTTGGTTTTATTGACTTTTTAAAGAAACTAAACCAAGGGAAGAGAAGTACAACAGAAGCCATGCTTACTGAAACCAACCCAAGTTACAAAAACTCCATGACTGCTGCTACAACACTTGCTGTTGAGAAGGCGATCGCAACAGATAAGGTTTTGGAGCACACTTTTAATTTTCTCTCTGTCTGTGCACCACACCCTTTGAGTATAGAAATTGTTGTTAATTACGTGAGGAAAGTGGATCAAGAGCTTAAAGATCCTGAAATGCTTGCCACGAGAATTCGGAAATGCTCTTTGCTGTTATTTGAAAAAGATAACAGTGGCGTTTACATTCGGATGCATCAGATTGTCCAAGACGTCATCGGCGCCATTATGAAAACTGTCGCAAAAAGCAAAGAGCTTGAAGCCGTAGATGGGGCCATCCATTCATTCTGCCAAGGTATATCTCAAACCCTGGGTGAAGACGACTTGTATACACTTGTCAAAAGCAAGAACGTTGTTCCTCATTTAGTCACATTAAGTGACAAAATCGACGGTCTATTTACAGAGGAAGGAATAACCGACGCTGAAAAAGCCAGATCATCTACTTCCTATGACTACTTCAGTAATTTCACAACTCTTGGTATAACCTGCAAAAAACACTGTGAATTCCGCACAGCATTAAAGTACTTTAATATCATATTGAGACTAACTCAACGTGAGGACGTGTTTGCTGACACAGACGTTGCAACCGCGTATAATAACATGGTTAGTGTGCACCGTGCACTTGGTGACCTGCAGCAGGCAAAAGAATGTTATGATCGTGCACAGACCATTCATCTGGAAAAGCTCGGACCTGAACATGTCTATGTGGCAGGTACTTACCATAATCTGGGTGTTGTGCACAGTGCCCTTGGTGACCTGCAGCAGGCTAAAGAATGTCTTGATCGTGCACTGACCATTCGTTTGAAAAAGCTCGGACCTGAACATGTCAAAGTGGCAAATACTTACAATAATCTGGGTACTGTGCACCATGATCTTGGTGACCTGCAGCAGGCAAAAGAATGTTATGATCGTGCACTGACCATTCATCTGGAAAAGCTCGGACCTGAACATGTCTATGTGGCAGGTACTTACAATAATCTGGGTAGTTTGCACCGTGCCCTTGGAGACCTGCAGCAGGCAAAAGAATGTCATGATCGTGCACTGACCATTCGTCTGAAAAGGCTCGGACCTGAACATGTCGATGTGGCAGCTACGTACAATAATGTGGGTGCTGTACATTATGACCTTGGTGACCTGCGGCAAGCAGAAGATTTTCTTGATCGTGCACTGACAAGTTGTTTGAAAAAGCTTGGACCTGAACATAATGATGTGGTAGCCGTACGTAGTAACTTAGAGATGGTACAAGGGAAAAGAGAGAATGTCTGCTGTATGATATCTTAAGTAGACTTTTACTTTTGTATTTAACTAGAAAAGTGGCGGACATGATACTTGGATGACTTGATATCAATTTTTTACCAGAAAACGAAATTTGCTGAAAAATTAGATTTCTCTGGTAGAAGGAGAACTGCATGAATTCAAAAGCTAAAAGAAATGAGAGTTTTTCAACTGTTTTACCGAATCCGTTTCGTCAGTTTTCTTAATATAATTTCAAATACATAAGTCAGCTGAATATGAATTTCAATGACCGAAAATAGAAATAGAAATAGTCCTTTACAACCCAACATCAATATCCTTACTCTGCATACACTGGTTCATTAATCAAAGCTTCTAAGGTTGCTGATCATTTCCTTTATTCTCGTCATCCTAATGAATGTTTCAGCAGTATCAGTGTGAAGAAGAGAAATCAGATGCTGGTCACTGAAACTAAGGCAGAAGTCAGTCTTTCCGTTATTTTACCTGCTATTGAGTTTTTACCATAATCGGCAGTAATGTGGCAATCTGATTGGCCAATTTGCCGTTGTCGATAAGAGTAGAGGCAGCGCTGCTCGTGTCAACGTGTCACGTAACGTGTCACCTTCGGAGAGAATCGTTTTACTTATCTTACATACGATAAAAGTACAGACCACGGGAAACTTCTGTCAATTGTTTAAGTTACTTGATCATGAGTATTCATAGATTCGACTGCAATTAGCAGTCGAGGTAGGACGTAGGACTTCTGGGGCGGATCCACGATTTGATCAAAGGGGGGCTCGGAGAATTGTCCGAGGGCATGCGTCCCCGGGAGATTTTGAAAATTAAGTCTTCGGAAACGTGGTTTCCAGCATTTTGAGAGACAGTCTAGGGGGTTCGACTGAACCACCCAAACTACCCCTGGATCCGCCCCAGGACTTCACCAACTAGGTAACGGCGTCATTTTTTGAAGTCCACGACTTGTCATGAATTTCTCCCGCCAAACCCCTCTTGTCTGCTTCATTACTAATCTCAGTTTACTCAGGTGAAATCGGTCGTCCGTGATTGCCTTGCCAAACCGTCATGCTTATGAAGTAAAGAAGGGAGCGTTATTGTGTGTTCGGTCTCCCTTTAAAACACTTGTCCTCTTCATGAAATGGTTCTAAATCATACACCGGAAAAAAAATCAGTTTGAAAGTGGTGAAGTGAATTTGTTACCTTTTTTATTCCTTGCAGTTATTAACGTCACCAAAAAACAGGAGGTTTGATCAGCTTAGTAAACGTGTTAGTAGCGTATATTAACTTTATGTATTTAGATATCTTGAACAGAATTATGAATGCTATGAAAGGTGTTTGGAATGAATTGACTGTGACGATTGTCTTCTGTATCTAAGACTTGACCATCAGCACAAAGGAAGTAACTGATGTAATTTAGATTAAACTGTTTCCTGAAGAGTTTTTCTCACTTTCCCTGAAAGAAAATCCAAAATCAATTTGATCGTAAATAGATCAGTCAGCTGGTAAAATTAAAATTTAAAACCTTTTCAGGTAATATGAAGTCAAAATTATTTTCTTGCCTAGGTAACTAATTGCAAGGGGATGATGACAGCTTATTCCTCACTGGAGAAAAAGCCGATTATTATCGGAAAATTAATTAGTAATATTTGTACCAATGGTAGAAAATGTAAAGGGGAAACACAAAAATTTTGAAAATCAAACGGAAACTTTTATAATCTCAGTAACAATTCAGGACGATTGTGAATATCTAATGACCCACCATGCAGCGTTTGAAATTTTCATACTCTCTTTTTTACAGAAATCGTATTAACAGTCGCAGTCTTTTTTTTCATGAATAAAAGTAATCAAGTCTGCTTACAGAAATTGTATGATGCTTAGAGGATAGTTCAAACAAACCGGTGTTATTACATTTTTATTAAATGAGGCGGTAGGAAATTAATCTAGAAGTGTAAGACTTCTCTATAGGAAACCTTGGCGTCGACTTTGCGATATGCGTTGAAAAAACAAAATCATAGAACTTCATCCGTCTGCGCAATCGACTAATTAAACAAATCTTGTCGGTTTCTTAGTGTTTCTTTTAATGATCTTTAGGTTTTAAGTATGTTATTTTGCAACAAATATATTCCATTCCCTTTTTATGTCTTGTATCTTTTCTCCAGTTTTTGCAATCTTACACAGGACACTTTCCCTTGCTGTTAAATTTAGATGCTGAACGAGTAAGACCGAAGTTTCCCTACCCTCCTCTCCCTACCTTGTTACTTGTGCACGAGTCTTAGTCCAACGCGAGAGAACATAAATGTGTACTTCGCTCCATGTTAGGAGAGTGGCAAATGGTTTATATAGCACACGTGATTAATCCCAAAAAATAATACGCGACGTGCAAATTTTAAAGAAAGGCACTGTAAGGTAAGAGTTGAGGTTTTGCCTTTGAATTCGTGTGTGTGAAATAATGTTTAATGTACACGTGACGCGCAAATTCACCCACCCCAGCATTCCCCTCCCTCCCCCTGTTGTACAGTGCTTCAGGCATTAAGCAGAAAAACTTGAATTTCCACTGCATTTATAAATCCCCAAATATTTGCTGATCTGGAGTTTCGAAATCATTCCAGCAGAAATCTATTCGCAGTATTGTGGTCAGATCATTGTTCTCCTGATGACTACAGCAGGCTGTCGAAGGTGGCGATAGGGATAAAAAGTTTTCATAATTAAATTTTTTTCAGCGAAGATTCAGGATTTAGTCGGTGTTAATGTGAAAACAGAGAGCGTGGGTAGATTCCCTTTCGTTTTAATTAACCAATTGAACTACCGTTTTAAAAAATAAGTGTGGTGTCTTTCAATCTACCGAAACATTGTGAAAGGTATTTTCTAATATCTTTCACAAAAGAACTGACACAAAGCTCAACGTTATAAAAATGGTTTGATAAAGCGGGATGAATAGGATTAATTCAGGAACTGAGATTTACAGCCGAACGTGTTTACGACTACATCGCAAATGTAAACTTTGAATAATTTACATATCCGCATATCTATAGCAGATAACATTTTGTAAGGGTTTGATAAGGCTTTTATCTTATCACATGGGTATGATAATTGGGAAATGTTAAGAGAAATTACAGAAAATACAGAGCTTAAATTACAGACGCGAACTGCATGGAATCAAACTGGTGTAGTAGAAATGGCATCCAACACGGACTCCACTTTTCAAGCACAGCCGCCAGCTGTTAATGGGGTATCAATACCCTATTTTTGAATACTTCTCTTCATCTCAGAACTCTTTGTTTATAAACAATAGCGCACAAATCAGTCTCTCAGTAGAGAGAATTCACCGTAGAATTGTCCCTAGTGTCAACAGCAGCCATTAATCCACATCGACAAGTTAGAAGCCTCTTTATATACACCCTGAAATGTGTGCTGTAAAAACTATAAATAAACGGGTTGGCTGCAGCAGAAGCTATGGTTAATAACTGGCTTAGTTTCCAGATTAATTCCCCTTCATACCAGTTGAAATAACGAAGTGTTCGAGTGAAAATGAAAGGAGACCAAAACGCGAAAAAAACTATCGTCACTACCCCTAACAAAATATATTCTCCATCCCCACTCCACATACAAGTAAAAACACTACACCTACCTCCAGTGGTATTTTAGTACTTTATTCTGATTGGTTGTCGGAAAGGGGGTGATTGATGGCTGTCACCCGAAGCTTGGTGGCATGAAAGTGAGAGAGATTCTCAACGGTCCTGACCAGAGGTTCTCTCCGCTCGCTGCTTTGCAGCTCGTTGGTCGGCGCTTCGCGCCGAATTATCGTACTCCGGGAGAGAGAAGAGAACCTCTGGGACCAGGGTAGTTTTCGCGCGAAGATTGCTCGACATTTTCACGTACTAGAACTTTGCGTGTCCCGAGGAAATCGCGTGAATCGTTATATTCCCTTTTTCATGTCACGCATACTTGGATCACGCATAATTTGTTTGAATTTCAAAACAAAGTTTTAAAAGCTTTTATGGTAATGCCTTCTAATAAGTTTAAAAAATAAATGATTCAACGCACATTGAGGCTTTCATATTGTGGCTCAAAATAGACATTGGTCATGTGAGTCATGTGACTTGCGCTTGTTCCGCTTTCTATTTCCGACTCTGGATGATTTGCGACAGGAACCTTTATTCTTCTCTAAAGTGATAGTATTACAACTTTGCTGTTTATTTCTCGAATATTTCGACTCAGTAAGTACAATATATATCATTTCTTCACGTTATATCATTAGAATCATATTTTACAGTTGTTTACACACTTTTCGGTAACGATGAAGTTGTGATACTAAGACTTAATCGTTGCTGTTCCTTGATGATCAAAGCTCTGTTAATCTACTCCATGTTACTCAGAATTTGACAGAAATAGCTTTAAGTAAATTCCTTCAAGATTCCATCGATCAGCGTTATCCTAAGCTTTTTTATCTTGCACAAATGTGCTTCCTGTCATTGTTGCTGCTATCATAGTTAATTGAGGGGACTATGGTCGAGTAGAGATGTTCTGTATCACAAGAGTATTGTGAGCCATTCTGCATTGCAGTTTCCTCCAGATTCGCCTTTCCTAATTATTTCACTAAGAGCGTAAGACCACATCAGCAAAGATTTAGCCATGAGGCGAGGCAGAGAGAAGTTCAAGGGAGTTTTCTCCCCGCGGCTATTTTCGTTCTCCTTCAGTCATTGTTCTATTATAGCGAACAGTTGATGCCTGAATTCGGTCACGTTTGGTTATCGGATGAGATTAGTGTTTACGGAATACATGAATAAGAGAGCTCCAAAGCTAGATGAGCTACTTGTTTATCGATGCACACAAAGACAAATGAATAGCTTTAATTCGATGACTGTTTCGAGTTGAGGGCAAGAACAAATACTTTAAATTACATGTCAGTCTGTTTAAACCAATTTACTCAAAAGTAATCCGTGGTATACACCGTGACCATTTTTCTGAAAAAGCCCGGACCAGAGCATGTAGATGTGGCCCGTGTGTGGAACAAAAGATCATTTGCAAACGAAGAAAGAGAGAATTGAGCGACAGTCTAGTCGGTCGACCACCACAGGGGTTTACATTTCCACGCAAGAAAGAGTATGATGAGGTGAAAGGATTGCGGATTTTCAAAATAACCCCAACAATAACCCCTTTCACTCATGACTTTTCACCTCTTCGCTTTCGTCCAGCGCTCAGGCTAGTTGTTTCAACGTTTTCGCGCGAAGATTGTTCTACATTTTCACGTACTAGAACTTTGCGTGTCCCAAGGAAATCGCGTGAATCGTTATATTCCCTTTTTTATGTCACGCATACTTGGATCACGCAGACTTTGTTTGAATTTCAAAACAAAGTTTTGAAAGCTTTTATGGTAATGCCTTCTAATAAGTTTCAATAATAAATGGTTCAACGCACATTGAGGCTTTCATATTGTGGCTCAAAATACACATTGGTCATGTGAGTCATGTGACTTGCGCTTGTTCCGCTTTCTGTTTCCGACTCTGGATGATTTGCGACAGGAACCTTTATTCTTCTCTAAAGTGATAGTATTACAACTTTGCTGTTTATTTCTCGAATATTTGACTCGGTAAGTACAATATATATCATTTCTTCACGTTATCTTACTAGAATCACATTTTACAGTTGTTTACACACTTTTCGGTATCGAGGAAGTTGTGATACTAAGACTTAATCGTTGCCTGTTCCTTGATGATCAAAGCTTTGTTAATCTACTCCATGTTACTCAGAATTTGACAGAAATAGCTTTAAGTAAATTCCTTCAAGGTTCCATCGATCAGCGTTGCCCCAAGCTTTTTTATTTTGCACAAATGTACTTCCTGTTATTGTTGCTGCTGTTAAGTTTAGTTCTATTAAGCTTCAGTCGAGTAGACTGAGGAGTTATGCATCACAAGACCATTGTGAGCCATTCTGCATTGCAGTTTCCTCAAGATTCGCCTTTCCTAATTATTTCACTAAGAGCGTAAGACCACATCAGCAAAGATTTAGCCATGAGGCGAGGCAGAGAGGAATTCAAAGGAGTTTTCTCCCTGCGGCTATTTTCGTTCTCCTTCAGCCATGGTTCTATATTACAGCGAACGGTTGATGCCTGAATTCGGTCACGTTTGGTTATCGTATGAGATTACTGTATACGGAATACTCGAATTAGAGAGCTCCAAAGCTAGATGAGGGAAACCTAAAATGCTGGTTTGAGAATTTAATTGCAGGTTTTGAGTCATAAGTTTACTAAATTGTACAACATTCAACCGATTGGAACATTCTCGAACACAAAATCCATCGTAAGGGGATTCTATTACGTAACTTTGATTAACTTGTTTATTTCTTTACCAACGATTTCCGGTTGTCTCTCTCTCTATATATTGCCTGTTAAGTCTTTATCCTCCTCATAGCGACGTAAAACCCTCCATAATACATTACAAAATAATAAAATCAACAATATGATTTTTATCTCCTTTCACCTTCCATTTTCTGAGACTTTTTAAGCTTTTATTCCGACTTCTTTTTCAGTAAGTGTCTTAAGACTACAGGCTCACTATATACTTTATCCACTCACCTGCTAATACCAAAAATTGTTTTCTTGCAAAGTGTTTATCTTAAGAATTCAACCATGCCCGTGCATTTCCGCAGTGGCGGATCCAGGGGGAGGGTCCGAGGGAACCCGTGTTGCAAATTTATTCGAAAAGAAATGCAGCGATAATTCAGCGTTGTCCGCTAATTTTTTTCTAAATTAGTCTGCAGAGGCATAACTTTGCTTGTTTTTAATATTTTAATACTTTGAAAGACCATTAAAAAACAATTCTACCAGCCCTCAATTTTACCAGCTCTCCACACATATGCTGTTTTAACGTTGTGACTTGGAAAAACGCCTAGCCGGTCAGCGAAAGGTGAAGGTCGCGAAACAGAAAATAGGTCAGCTCTTAAGAGCGATCTTAACTGCTGGCAAATAATTCTAAACTAAAAGTTCCCTTGGTGCAGCCATCTCCGGCTACAGCAGCGAGAATATTCTCGATACCTAAAAGGTTGTTTCACAAACCCTTGACTAAGGCGTTTGAGATGTACTTGAGGGTGTCCCTCTCAGCAACGCACTCTCTTTCTACCGAACTACTGGCTCCGGTTGTTCAAAGGCTGGATAGCGCCATCCACTAGATAAAACTCTATCCGGTGGGTAACGCTATACATTTTGCTATCGCTTATCCGCCGGATAACGATTTATCCGTAGGATAGCGTTATCCGGCCTTTATTACACGCCTCGGGCAGCCAGAGGGCCAATAACTGAAATCAATCAATCAAAATGCTCTATTGCCGGGCAATATTCTCTCAGTATTGGACCGGGCACTTTCCCGAATGCTCCCGAATGATACCGCACTTGTGTCCCTTTGAACTTCAGTCGTATAATAAATCTCTTATTAGCCAAGCTTGCTCGGGACCCTACCGGAAGAATATCGGCCCTCGGTCTTTTTTGTACGAACCTCGCTGCGCTCGGGCGTAGTGTCAAGACCTCGGACCGATATTCTCCCAGTACGGCCCTCGCGCTTCGTTAATAAGATATATTTATACAACTGGGCCCTGGTATTTAATTGAATTGGATATCTAACATTAGACGCTGTTCTTTAAACTCTTCATAAAAATGTTTTTAAGGGTTCCTCTATGAAAACAAAACAAGACAAAACAAAAACTTGTAATGCAATTGGTTAGACTGTTCATCTACGAACTTCAAAAACATAGGGCTAAATTACAGAGTTTAGAACAAACCAATGGAAGAGGGATTGGATCAGATTCGTTGAAAGAATTCTGTTCACAATACCCCAACGCCGGCATGTAATACACTGTTGGTTTTACTTATCAACTTGCTGTATTGTCATCAGCTAGAGGTACATCTCTGGTGGTGTCGGTGAGGCACATTTTAGAATATCAGTGACTTTCAAAGTAATTCAGAAAAGTTATCCATTTTGCTCCTTGAGAGTCATGAATTCTGTGTTTCTACACTTCAGCATCGCTTTAAGTTACCGTAAGCGCACACGCAATCACTAGTTGCAGGTTTCATCAAGACCTTGAAAGAAAATTAACTGAAATCGCACGCTATTAATTATTTGATCAGTGCATGTTTGCAGTATCAATTTTGATACAGGATGTGCCCTCGACACAAAGGCAGATTAGCCATCTCTGTTAAAAACTAAAAATAGAAACTCTTTTTTTCTTTTTCGCAAGGGACAGTCATGAAACTTTAACTATAGCTTAAGCCAAATATGGCTTCATCGGTGGAATACAGCGAGGAGCAACTAAACTACTACAGGATCTGTTACGTTACCACTGACATCCTCACCGAAGGTATGCGAGAAATCTTCAAACAAGAATGGGACAATCGCTACAAAGCTACTTTAATGGGAGAGTGGAAAGATACACCGAAAAACGGACTGGACTTTCGGAACGGCGAGTCGCCACGGAACCAAAAGAAGCATGCTCATCTACTAACAACCATGACTATAGGAAACAGAGCTGAGTGGGATTGTACCATGTTGTTTTACGCCATTCTTTTCTCCGATTGCATCCATAGTCTCGATGGAGTCGTTAGGTCAAATGTGGATAACCTCAGGCTGTTTCGGAACGAAGAGTTCTCGCATATCGCACGAGGTCACCTCTCTGACGTAGAGTTTCAAAGTGCCATTAGCAAAGTGGAGAATGCATTTCAAGCTCTTGGTCTTTCCACTCTGAAAATTCAAGACCTTAAAACCCAAAAATGTTTTCCAACAGAGCAGCTGAGACGTGTTTTGAAGAAAGTGGACGACCTCAAACAGGAAAATCAGGAGAAAGACAAGAAGCTACACGAGACTCGAAAGGAACTTCGCGAAAAAGAAGAACAAAGACAGACTCTTGAAGAACAGTTAAACAGCGATGCTCCTTCATTTTGCATTCTTCCTCCCAAGCCCTCTCATCATGTCGCAGATCGAGATTCTGATGTGTCTGAGATTATGCAAAAGCTAAAAGAGTTGAAAAGGTGCACAAGATTAAGTTACCTGTATATATCGGGTAATCCTGGAAGTGGTAAATCGCAGATAGCATCGCTCGTAGGAAAGCGTTTTTTTGACGAAGTCACTGAAGAAATTCCATCTACTGCATTCTTTGTGATGACCCTGAATGCTGGACACTCTAAAACACTTTTGGAATCGTATGTCTCTTTCGCTCGCCATCTGAAGTGCCCAGAATACGCTGTTACCAACACATTTACCTCAAAAGATTTGAGTACAATTGAGAAGATCAGAAGTCTCAAAACATTGATCAGCCCAAAAATTGAACTGTACTCATCGTGGCTACTGATAGTTGATAACATCACCAGCATGTCTCATCTGGATTGTAATTTACCTGATACAGGAAATGGGCAGTGGGCAAGGGGCCAGTTGCTGATAACGACACAGGATACTGCGGCTCTACCACTGTCAGGCTCATTTATCCAACATATCTCAGTCAGCAAAGGTATGGACCCTCATGAAGCCCGCTCTCTTTTAGAAATCCTTTCTGGAGTTACTGACCCCGAGATGGAGAAAGTTTGTCAGGTTTTAGACTACCAACCACTTGCCCTTGCAAGCGCTGCCACTTATGTAAGAGAAGTAAGAAAAACTGGATTATCCTCGAGTTTTGGTTTTATTGACTTTTTAAAGAAACTAAACCAAGGGAAGAGAAGTACAACAGAAGCCATGCTTACTGAAACCAACCCAAGTTACAAAAACTCCATGACTGCTGCTACAACACTTGCTGTTGAGAAGGCGATCGCAACAGATAAAGTTTTGGAGCACACTTTTAATTTTCTCTCTGTCTGTGCAACACACCCTTTGAGTATAGAAAGTGTTGTAAATTACGCGAGGAAAGTGGATCAAGAGCTTAAAGATCCTGAAATGCTTGCCACGAGAATTCGGAAATGCTCTTTGCTGTTATTTGAAAAAGATAACAGTGGCGTTTACATTCGAGTGCATCAGATTGTCCATGAGGTCATCGGGGCCATTATCAAAACTGTCGCAAAAAGCAAAGACCTCGAGGCCGTAGATGGGGCCATTCATTCATTCTGCCAAGTTTTACCTCAAAGCCAGCTTGAAGACGACTTGTACACTCATGTCAAAAGCAAGAACGTTGTTCCTCATTTAGTCACATTAAGTGAAAAAATCGATAGTCTATTTTCAGAAAAAGGTATATCCCACGCTATAAAAGCCGGATCATCTACTCCCTATGACTACGTGAGTAATTTCACAACCTTTCGTAAAACATGCCAGAAACACTGTGAATTCCGCACAGCTTTAAAGTACTGCATTTTCATATTGAGATTAACTATATGTGAAGATGTGTTTAGTGATAGGGACATTGCAAACGCATATAGTAACATGGGTACTGTGCACAGTAACCTTGGTGACATGCAGCGGGCAAAAGAATGTCATGATCGTGCACTGACCATTCGTCTGAAAAAGCTCGGACCTAAACATGTCGATGTGGCAACTGATTACAATAATCTGGGTACTGTGCACCGTGCTCTTGGTGACTTGCAGCAGGCTAAAGAATGTCATGATCGTGCGCTGACCATTCGTCTGAAAAAGCTCGGACCTGAACATGTCGATGTGGCAAGTACTTACAATAATGTGGGTAGTTTGCACCATGCCCTTGGTGACCTGCAGCAGGCAAAAGAATGTCATGGTCGTGCACTGACCATTCGTTTGAAAAAGCTCGGACCTGAACATGTCGATGTGGCAACTGATTATAATAATCTGGGTACTGTGCACCATGATCTTGGTGACCTGCAGCAGGCAAAAGAATGTCATGATCGTGCGCTGACCATTCGTCTGAAAAAGCTCGGACCTGAACATGTCGATGTGGCAACTGATTATAATAATCTGGGTACTGTGCACCAGGATCTTGGTGACCTGCAGCAGGCAAAAGAATGTTACGATCGTGCGCTGACCATTCGTCTGAAAAAGCTCGGACCTGAACATGTCGCTGTGGCAACTACTTACAATAATGTGGGTTGTTTGCACCGTGATCTTGGTGACCTGCAGCAGGCAAAAGAATGTCATGATCGTGCACTGACCATTGGTCTGAAAAAGCTCGGACCTGAACATGTCGATGTGGCAGCTACTTACAATAATCTGGGTACTGTGCACTATGATCTTAGTGACCTGCAGCAGGCAAAAGAATGCTATGATCGTGCACTGACCATTCGTCTGAAAAAGCTCGGACCTGAACATGTCGGTGTGGCAAATACTTACAATAATCTGGGTACTGTGCACCAGGATCTTGGTGACCTGCAGGAGGCAAAAGAATGTCATGATCGTGCACTGACCATTCGTCTGAAAAAGCTCGCACCTGAACATGTCGATGCGGCAGCTACTTACAATAATCTGGGTACTGTGCATTATGATCGTGGTGACCTTCGGCAAGTAAAAGAATTTCCCGATCGTGCACAGACCAGTTATCTGAAAAAGCCTGGACCTGAACATAATGATGTGGTAGCCGTGCGTAATAACTTAGAGATGGTACAACGGGAAAGAGAGAATGTAGGAAAGTCTACCATATCTCACAGTGTCCGCTGTATGATATTTTAAGTAGACTTTTCATTTTGTGTTTAACTAGAAAAGTGGCGGACATGATACTTCGAGGACTTGCTATCAATTTTTTTGCCAGAGAAGGAAATTTACTAGAAAATTAGATTTCTTTGGTAGAAGGAGAATTCCATGAATTCAAAAGCTAAGAGAAATGAAAGTTTTTCAACTGTTTTACCCAATCCGTTTCGTCAGTTTTCTTAATACAATTTTAAACACAAAAGTCAGCTTAATATGAATTTCAATGACCGAAAATAGAAACAGAAATAGTCCTTTACACCCCAACATCAATATCCTTATTCTCCATTCACTGAAAAGGAGATCTGGTTCATTAATCAAAGCTTCTAAGGTTGCTGATCATTTCCTTTATTCTCGTCATCTTAATGAATGATTCAGCGGTATCAGTGTGAAGAGAAATTAGATGCTGGTCATTGAAACTCAGGCAGAAGTCAGTCTTTCCAATATTCCACCTGCTGTTTATTTTTTACCACAATTGGTAGTAAGGTCGCAATCTGATTGGCAATTTGTCGTTGTCGACAAGAATACAGACAGCGCCGCTCGCGTCAACGTGTCACGCATGGAAAGAATCGTTTTTATTTATCTTACGTAAGATATGAGTACAGACCACGCTAAACCACCGTCAATTTGTTAAGTTACTTGATTATTCATAGGCTCGACTGCGAATGGCATGACGTAGGACTTTATCGACTACGCATCGATGTCATTTAGTTGAGGTCGAAAACTTGTCATTAATCTCTCCCGCCACACCCCTGTTGTCTGCTTCATTGCTAATCTCAGTTTACTCAGGTGGGTTTGGTCGTCCGGATTGCCGGAAACTTTTATTATCTCAGTGACAATTCATGTCGATCGTGAATATCTAATGACTCACCATGTAGCGTTTGAAAGTTTTCATACCTCCGGTATTTAACAAATATGGCATTAACATTCGCGGTCTTTTTCTCCTGACTAAAACTAATCGATTGTGCTTACAGAAAACTTATGATGCTTAGAGGATAGTTTAGAGAAACCGATTTTATTATAATTTTGTTAAATGAGGCGGTAGGAAGTAAATAATGAAAGTGTAAGAATTGTCTCTAGGAAGCCGTGGGGAAGACTTTGCGATATGCGTTACAACTAAAAAATCATTTAACTTAATCTGCGCAGTCGGCTAATTAAAACAATTTGGAAGTTTCTGGTTGTTTCTTTTAATGATCTTTAGGTTTTAGTTTGTTATTTTGCGACATATTTACTCCATTCCCTTCATATGTCTTGTGCCTTTTTTCTAGTTTGCATAATCTTACGCAAGGAGCTTTCTTTTACTGTTAAATTCAGATGCTTAACGAGTAAGACCGAAGATTTCTTACCCATCAATCACACCGGACTCTAATTTACGGGGCATATTGCTTCCACCGTATCCTCCTACATGTCATAGATTGGGCCAAATTAACTGCGTACCTGCACTCAAACTTGGCCCATCCGTGACGGAGTTCAGGCGCCTACTCAGGCGAAAGCTTCTTAATGACTGTTTTATTTAATTTTGATTCAACCTTTGTCTTCTTTTAATGTCATCATTTTCATATGTTTAGTTTTCTGCGTTTTTAATGTAACGTAACGTTGACTCTGAAAAGCCACGCGGGGGACAAGCTAATAAAGTATAAATGTATGTATGTATCTTTGTGTCGTTTCTAACATTAGGTTATTTTCCTCTCCTTTTTATGCTCACTCAGCTCAAATTTGCGATTTAAACCACTGCTGGTGGTTATTCTTACATTGCTCAACAGTTCCGGCCATATTCTGAAACGTGATGCCAACCTGCGTTTAGAAAATCGCGTGAGTTCTAAACCTAAATCTCACTTGTAGTTGTCACGCAGACTTATATCACGCAAACTTTTCTTCAAGGTGGTGCGGTAGACATTCAAGACAAGGTTACATTGACCACAATAGCTTGAGGTTAAGAGGGTCTACACATATATCGATAAAAGTATAGTATTTCGCTAAGAGTGATGTATCAAAAAAAGCCACGACGTAATAGAGCTCGCATGCGTCAGGGGACTATGACTAGTTTCGTTTTCGAGTTCAGCCCCCGGATGATTACAGACAAGTACTATAACTCTTTATTTCAGGAATAGTATCACTACTTTGCTGAATTGGTCGCCGCTGTAAGTACAATTCATTACTTTATTACTGATATTACAATTCAGCGTTGCATGGGTCTTCCGATCTAACTTGTTCGTTTAAGCAAGTCATATGCAATCCTGAAATTAAGTCGTCGCATAGTGTCATATTGACAGACTGCTCTTCCTCCTTTTTGTCGTTCTTAGTTAAACAAAGGCATACCCAAACGATTTTGCGAAGTCTTCCGCTGTTCTTTACGCCCAAATATCCTCTGCAGACAGTATATCGAATCTACTTGAGCGGCAGTTGTCGTAAAAACTTAACACAATCTCACAAATGAATCAAATAGGGTTAAGCTTCCTCAAAAAGAAAGACAAAGATGAAATTATCAGAGACAAACATAGGTATAGTGTTTTTTTTTTTCTTATTTTTTTACTAAAGAAAGATTCAACTTAACTTTTAACGAATTATACGACAAGTTGCATATTTTTAAATTTTTGAACAAGAAATTTGAGCTCACTTGGCGAGTTCGATTTTCTGAAATAGTAGCAGCTTCTGTGATACCTTTTAGGGCATTGCACCAAAAATATGTGACAGTGCGTTGTTGTAGAATTGGTGTCTCTCGGGGCTGAAAACAAATTTTATCCCACGCCTACAAATTAGGACCTTGGTACCTCCTTAGTATTTCTTTTAGAACCACTTCGCACCACGAATGGTCAACACTCATAACAGCACGTCGGCCCTGTAGCCCGACTTACGATCTTGGATCGTCTTGTTCGAAAGATGTGCAAAATGGAAGGTCTGATCTACAGTGATAGAAAAGTTTTGTTCGCAAATTAACTCGCTCTCGATGAAACATTAGCAACATAAAAATCTGACTTTCAGTTAAATGTTATGGCTTGAATTTATCAGTTTTCTTCTTGCAGTAAGCTTTAAAACTTCATTTGCGCAAATTTTGCATTTGTACAAGCAATTCTTCTGGAGATCATGTTGCAACTTAAAGAGCACTGAGTAAGCGTCATCTGTTTGTTACTTGTAACAGAGGGTCATTATTTCCCATTCCTGTCATAGTCAACTGAAAAAACAGAAGTCTTTTTGTAAAATTCAGGCCCTTCTGCCCGCTCATCTGAAACTTACATTTTACTGGTTATTATTTCACTGCCTCATTTCCCGCTACGCTCTGAAACGTGATGCCAACCTGTCGTGAGTTCTTAAAATAAATCTCACTTGTAGTTGTCACGCAAACTTAGATCACGCAAACTTTTCTTCGAGGCGCTACTGGAGATATTCAAGATAAGATTACGTCAGCCACAATAGTCTGTGATTAATATTCATGACAAGAGGGTCAATGGGCGTTGATAAAAGTCTAGTCTTTCGTTCGAAGTGATGTATCCAATATAGGGGGATCCTTGTTTACAATATTTGCCTCATTAGCAATATTTGCCTCATTAGCAATTCAGTTTCTGATGGAGCTAAAAATAAATCAGTTCTGAATATCGAAAGGTCAAAGTACGATTAACTCGGCCAATGAATACGAGCCTAATGCATTGAATACTTTTTGTGCAACACGGGTTTAAAAACTCAAAATTTTACATAGAATGTTTGAGCTCATTAGCGCTTTTGCCACCCAGAAATTTTGCAGTTTTTGATGGACTATTTCTCCTTGAATATTACACCCAAAGAGCTAAAACTTTCACCATGTACTGAGGTTTTCTAGCTCTTTAGCTGCCTGAAGTCAATTTGTATCTAACATACTTCCTTCTTTACGCAAAGCCGTATGCAAATGAGCAAAAATGTGAACAATGACGTCAGCATGAGTCCGCCTTGCCACAACGGCGTATAACTCGCGCGTGCGTCATGTAAGTAGTTTCCCTTTCGAGTTCCGCCCCACGGACGATTACAGACGAGAACTATTACTCTTTGTTCCAGGGAGAGTATCACTTCTTTGCTGAATTGTTCGCCGCAGTAAGTACAATTTATTGCTGAAAGTACAAATGAGGGTTGTGTGGACCTTTTGATCAAACTTGTCCGTTTCATCAAGTCATATGCAATCCTGAGACTAAGTCGTTCCTTGTTGTTACATTGACGTAGTGCTCTGCCTCCTTTTTGTCGTTAGCTTGTCGTTTTTGGTTAAACAGAGGCATCCCCAGGCTATTATCTATTGAATTTAAACCATTCAGTGAAGTCTTCCGCCGCTGTTTACACCCGAATTACCTTCTCGAATCTGCATGAACGGCAATTGTCGCAAAAACTTAATCAACACAATCTCACGAATAAATCAAATAAGGCTATTATAATTGATGAGACCATCTTGTATAAGGGTTCTATTTCTTTCCCTCAATTCCGATTTTGTCAGTTTATTCAGGAGGAAAACTGAGCTATGAATCAGCAAAGAATAGAGATGCTGTCTGTCTCAACATAGTTAGTAAAGGGAACGTTAAGTTTCCTGGTTATAAAAGACGTGGATGAAATGATCAGAGATGGGCACAGAAAGCCAGGAATATTTGTTTGTTTGTTTATTGTTTTGTTCAATTTTTCCCGAATTTTATGACACGTTACATATTTTGAAATTCTAGGAACGAAATTTCAGCTAATTTGGCGGATTCGATGTTTTTGAAACGATTAAATTAGATTAATCTCTCTACACATCACCTTAGATATCCAAGTTGGTCCTTCTTTTAGCGAGTTGAACTAATGCAAATTTATGGCTTTATCCTATGTAACCGCTATAAACTTTTGAATTATTCAAAAATTTATCTTTTTATTGTTACCAAAAGGTACTTTCGTGTAAAGGTATTCATCTTCAAAGGTCAAACCAAGGTTGTGCATTTCCGCCTTGTCACGCCGGACTCAAAATAATGTTTTTTTTTTACTTATATCAGAAATATTACCTCAATCCTTGCCTGAATATGTCAACTCGGAAAGAACAAAGACAGATTGGAGTTTTATCGCTTTCGATAGAATAGATTAACAAAATCGCAATGATACAATTTGGGCGGTGTTGAACTAGATAACCATCATCTCATCCCTGTTGGGAGGGTGTGTTTCCTTTCACCGGACAAGAGTCTGCTAAATCACCATGACAGCACAAAGGAAATAAACGGAAAATTAACATGAGTACCACAAACCTGATCAATGAATAAAGAGTAAAAGTTTTTAAAGAAATTGTGGTGCTGCATCAGTGGGAGTAACAGGACAATTTTGGTTTAATCAAAAGAGTTGATAATGTAAATTGGCCGCCGTAAACAGTTTCAAAGCTGACGAAGGGCTAAGGCTCGACACGTCAGCCCGCTGAAACTCTTTAAGGTGGCCAATTTACATTATACACTCAGTTGGTAGAACCAAAAAAACCTGGTCAATAAAAAGTCTTCTAATCACCCGAGAGAAATCCACCCCTCAGTTAAAATTATATAGCCTCGGATCGGGGATAAAGAGCGGATTTTAAAACGAGGTCGCAGATGGAGAAGGAGTCGATGTCCCCCCCATGTCACCGTCCAACCCATCCACGAGTATTGCCGTCTGGATATCCAGGAAAACGATGCATAAAAAGGTTTATCTCGCCATAATTACTGTTCAGTAGACAAATCCCCGGTAAGAACCAAACGAGTCCGAAACCAATAAAAACTTAAAAAAAAAAAAAAAAAAGAAAGAAACGATTTATTCGACCAAGTTCCAACAAAAGCACGGATTCCAGTTTTCCTTCAATCCTTCTTTCGACCCAACCGCGTGCTCTCGACGAAACTGTTACTTAAACATGTCAACGACGATACGAATTGGTCACACAATACTGAGTCACGCAATAGTGTTCGTTCCGATAACAGAAGTTAGTCGGGACAACCCACGGCTTGTCCAGTCAGAATCTACACTGCAATTGCGATTATTTTTTTGTTTTGTTTTGTTTTGTTTTTTTTGCTATTTTGTTTTTGCTCTTCTTCTTAAGAATCCTTTTGGGGAGTTAAAGAAACGGGAATTCAAATCAAGGGGATGAGTTCGTCTTCTCTAACCTCTCATTCTCATACGCAGATTTTTGATAACCTGTTATTTTTTAATGCGCTAGAGCAGTCAACTTTCAGCCGTAAGCTATTGTAACAGCAATCTTAATATGAGATAAACACTCAACTGTTTGTACTGGCTCCCTGTCTATGCAAAGCAAAGTGATTCGACTGAAGAAAGCTCAGATGAGCCATTTCTGTGGTCAAAAAATTTAAAATTTCGTGTTTTTCTCACAAAGGACCAGTTGTAAAACTTCCAAAGTCGTTCAAGCCAAATATGGCCTCTTCTGTGGAATACAGAGAGGAGCAACTAAACTACTACAGGATCTGTTACGTTACCACTGATATCCTGACCGAAGGTATGCGAGAAATCTTCAAACAAGAATGGGACAATCGCTACAAAGCTACGTTGGGAGAGTGGAAAGATTCACTGAAAAACGGGCTGGACTTTCGCAACGGCGAGTCGCCAAAGAACCAAAAGAAGCATGCTCGTTTATTAACAACCATGACTAAAGGCAACAGAGCTGAGTGGGATTGTACCATGTTGTTTTACGCCATTCTTTTCTCCGATTGCATTAATAGTCTCAATCCAGTGGTCGAGACAAATGTGGATAACCTCAGGCTGTTTCGGAACGAAGAGTTCGCTCATATCGCACGAGGTCACCTCTCTGACGTAGAGTTTCAAAATGCCGCTAGTAGAGTCGAGAATGCATTCCAAGCTCTCGGTCTTTCCACTGTGCAAATTCAAGACGTTAAAACCCAAAAATATTTTCCAACAGAGCAGCTGAGACGTGTTTTGAAGAAAGTGGACGACCTCAAACAGGAAGTTCAGGAGAAAGACAAGAATCTACAAGAGACAGGAAAGGAGCTTCGTGAAAAAGAAGAACAAAGACAGACTCTTGAAGAACAGTTAAACAGCGATACTCCTTCATTTTGCATTCTTCCTCCTAAGCCCTCTCATCATGTCGCAGATCGAGATTCTGATGTGTCTGAGATTATACAAAAGCTAAAAGAGTTAAAAAGGTGCACAGGATTAAGTTACCTGTATATATCGGGTAATCCTGGAAGTGGTAAATCGCAGATAGCATCGCTCGTAGCCAAGCGTTTTTTTGACGAAATCACTGAAGAAATTCCATCTCCTGCATTCTTTGTGATGACCCTGAATGCTGGAAACTCTGAAACAGTTTTGGAATCGTATGTCTCTTTCGCTCGCCATCTGAAGTGCCCAGAATACGCTGTTACCAACACATTTACCTCGAAAGATTTGAATACAATTGAGAAGATCAGAAGTCTCAAAACATTGATCAGCCCAAAAATTGAACTGTACTCATCGTGGCTACTGATAGTTGATAACGTCACCAGCATGTCTCATCTAGATGGTAATTTACCCGATCCAGGAAATGGGTAGTGGGCAAGGGGCCAGTTGCTGATAACGACACAGGACACTGCGGCTATACCACTGTCAAGCTCATTTATCCAACATATCTCAGTCAGCAAAGGTATGGACCCTCATGAAGCCCGCTCTCTTTTAGAAATCCTTTCCGAAGTTACTGACCCCGAGATGGAGAAAGTTTGTTAGGTTTTGGACTACCAACCACTTGCCCTTGCAAGCGCTGCCACTTATGTAAGAGAAGTAAGAAAAACTGGATTATCCTCGAGTTTTGGTTTTATTGACTTTTTAAAGAAACTAAACCAAGGGAAGAGAAGTACAACAGAAGCCATGCTTACTGAAACCAACCCAAGTTACAAAAACTCCATGACTGCTGCTACAACACTTGCTGTTGAGAAGGCGATCGCAACAGATAAAGTTTTGGAGCACACTTTTAATTTTCTCTCTGTCTGTGCACCACACCCTTTGAGTATAGAAATTGTTGTTAATTACGTGAGGAAAGTGGATCAAGAGCTTAAAGATCCTGAAATGCTTGCCACGAGAATTCGGAAATGCTCTTTGCTGTTATTTGAAAAAGATAACAGTGGCGTTTACATTCGAGTGCATCAGATTGTCCATGACGTCATCGGGGCCATTATCAAAACTGTCGCAAAAAGCAAAGACCTCGAGGCCGTAGATGGGGCCATTCATTCATTCTGCCAAGTTTTACCTCAAAGCCAGCTTGAAGACGACTTGTACACTCATGTCAAAAGCAAGAACGTTGTTCCTCATTTAGTCACATTAAGTGAAAAAATCGATAGTCTATTTTCAGAAAAAGGTATATCCCACGCTATAAAAGCCGGATCATCTACTCCCTATGACTACGTGAGTAATTTCACAACCTTTCGTAAAACATGCCAGAAACACTGTGAATTCCGCACAGCTTTAAAGTACTGCATTTTCATATTGAGATTAACTATATGTGAAGATGTGTTTAGTGATAGGGACGTTCCAAACGCATATCATAGCATAGGTAGTGTGCACCATGATCTTGGTGACCTGCAGCAGGCAAAAGAATGTCATGATCGTGCACTGACCATTCGTCTGAAAAAGCTCGGACCTGAACATGTCGATGTGGCAAATACTTACAATAATATGGGTACTGTGCACCGTGATCTTGGTGACCTGCAGCAGGCAAAAGAATGTCTTGATCGTGCACTGACCATTCGTCTGAAAAAGCTCGGACCTGAACATGTCGATGTGGCAGTTACTTACAATAATCTGGGTACTGTGCACCATGATCTTGGTGACCCGCAACAGGCAAAAGAATGTCATGATCGTGCACTGACCATTCGTCTGAAAAAGCTCGGACCTAAACATGTCGATGTGGCAAATACTTACAATAATCTGGGTACTGTGCACCGTGATCTTGGTGACCTGCAGCAGGCAAAAGAATGTCTTGATCGTGCAGTGACCATTTGTCTGAAAAAGCTCGGACCTGAACATGTCGATGTGGCAGTTACTTACAATAATCTGGGTACTGTGCACCGTGCCACTGGAGACCTGCCGCAGGCAAAAGAATGTCGTGATCGTGCACTGACCATTCGTCTGAAAAAGCTCGGACCTGAACATGTCGATGTGGCAAAGACTTACAATAATCTGGGTACTGTGCACCATGCCCTTGAAGACCTGCAGCAGGCAAAAGAATGTCATGATCGTGCACTGAGCATTCGTCTGAAAAAGCTCGGACCTGAACATGTCCATGTGGCAAAGACTTACAATAATCTGGGTTGTTTGCACCATGCCCTTGGAAACCTGCATGAGGCAAAAGAATGTCATGATCGTGCACTGACCATTCGTCTGAAAAAGCTCGGACCTGAACATGTCGATGTGGCAAAGACTTACAATAATCTGGGTTGTTTGCACCATGCCCTTGGAGACCTGCATGAGGCAAAAGAATGTCATGATCGTGCACTGACCATTCGTCTGAAAAAGCTCGGACCTGAACATGTCGATGTGGCAATTACTTACAATAATCTGGGTACTGTGCACCATGATCTTGGAGACCTGCAGCAGGCAAAAGAATGTCATGATCGTGCACTGACCATTCGTCTGAAAAAGCTCGGACCTGAACATGTCGATGTGGCAAAGACTTACAATAATCTGGGTACTGTGCACCGTGCCCTTGGAGACCTGCAGCAGGCAAAAGAATGTCATGATCGTGCACTGACCCTCCGTCTGAAAAAGCTCGGACCTGAACATGTCGATGTGGCAATTACTTACAATAATCTGGGTACTGTGCACCGTGCCCTTGGAGACCTGCAGGAGGCAAAAGAATGTCATGATCGTGCACTGACCATTCGTATGAAAAAGCTCGGACCTGAACATATCGATGTGGCAAAGACTTACAATAATCTGGGTTGTTTGCACCATGCCCTTGGAGACCTGCATGAGGCAAAAGAATGTCATGATCGTGCACTGACCATTCGTCTGAAAAAGCTCGGACCTGAACATGTCGATGTGGCAATTACTTACAATAATCTGGGTACTGTGCACCATGATCTTGGAGACCTGCAGCAGGCAAAAGAATCTCATGATCGTGCACTGACCATTGGTCTGAAAAAGCTCGGACCTGAACATGTCGATGTGGCAAAGACTTACAATAATCTGGGTACTGTGCACCGTGCCCTTGGAGACCTGCAGCAGGCAAAAGAATGTCATGATCGTGCACTGACCATCCGTCTGAAAAAGCTCGGACCTGAACATGTCGATGTGGCAATTACTTACAATAATCTGGGTACTGTGCACCGTGCCCTTGGAGACCTGCAGGAGGCAAAAGAATGTCATGATCGTGCACTGACTATTCGTCTGAAAAAGCTCGCACCTGAACATATCGATGTGGCAAAGACTTACAATAATCTGGGTTGTTTGCACCATGCCCTTGGAGACCTGCAGGAGGCAAAAGAGTGTCATGATCGTGCACTGACCATTCGTCTGAAAAAGCTCGGACCTGAACATGTCGATGTGGCAACTGATTACAATAATCTGGGTACTGTGCACCGTGCCACTGGAGACCTGCAGCAGGCAAAAGAATGTCATGATCGTGCACTGACCATTGGTCTGAAAAAGCTCGGACCTGAACATGTCGATGTGGCAAAGACTTACAATAATCTGGGTACTGTGCACCGTGCCCTTGGTGACCTGCAGGAGGCAAAAGAATGTCATGATCGTGCACTGACCATTCGTCTGAAAAAGCTCGGACCTGAACATGTCGATGTGGCAAAGACTTACAATAATCTGGGTACTGTGCATCGTGCCCTTGGAGACCTGCAGCAGGCAAAAGAATGTCATGATCGTGCACTGACCATTCGTCTGAAAAAGCTCGGACCTGAACATGTCGATGTGGCAATTACTTACAATAATCTGGGTACTGTGCACCGTGCCCTTGGAGACCTGCAGCAGGCAAAAGAATGTCATGATCGTGCACTGACCATTCGTCTGAAAAAGCTCGGACCTGAACATATCGATGTGGCAAAGACTTACAATAATCTGGGTTGTTTGCACCATGCCCTTGGAGACCTGCAGGAGGCAAAAGAGTGTCATGATCGTGCACTGACCATTGGTCTGAAAAAGCTCGGACCTGAACATGTCGATGTGGCAACTGATTACAATAATCTGGGTACTGTGCACCGTGCCACTGGAGACCTGCAGCAGGCAAAAGAATGTCATGATCGTGCACTGACCATTGGTCTGAAAAAGCTCGGACCTGAACATGTCGATGTGGCACGTACTTACAATAATCTGGGTACTGTGCACCATGCCCTTGGAGACCTGCAGCAGGCAAAAGAATGTCTTGATCGTGCACTGACCATTCGTCTGAAAAAGCTCGGACCTGAACATGTCGATGTGGCAAAGACTTACAATAATCTGGGTAGTTTGCACCGTGCCCTTGGTGACCTGCAGCAGGCAAAAGAATGTTATGATCGTGCACTGACCATTCGTCTGAAAAAGCTCGGACCTGAACATGTCGATGTGGTAAGTACTTACAATAAGCTGGGTAATGTGCACCGTGCCCTTGGAGACCTGCAGCAGGCAAAAGAATGTCATGATCGTGCACTGACCATTCGTCTGAAAAGGCTCGGACCTGAACATGTCGATGTGGCAGCTACGTACAATAATGTGGGTGCTGTACATTATGATCTTGGTGACCTGCGGCAATTAGAAGATTTTCTTGATCGTGCACTGACAAGTTGTTTGAAAAAGCTTGGACCTGAACATAATGATGTGGTAGCCGTACGTAGTAACTTAGAGATGGTACAAGGGAAAAGAGAGAATGTCTGCTGTATGATATCTTAAGTAGACTTTTACTTTTGTATTTAACTAGAAAAGTGGCGGACATGATACTTGGATGACTTGATATCAATTTTTTACCAGAAAACGAAATTTGCTGAAAAATTAGATTTCTCTGGTAGAAGGAGAACTGCATGAATTCAAAAGCTAAAAGAAATGAGAGTTTTTCAACTGTTTTACCGAATCCGTTTCGTCAGTTTTCTTAATATAATTTCAAATACATAAGTCAGCTGAATATGAATTTCAATGACCGAAAATAGAAATAGAAATAGTCCTTTACAGCCCAACATCAATATCCTTACTCTGCATACACTGGTTCATTAATCAAAGCTTCTAAGGTTGCTGATCATTTCCTTTATTCTCGTCATCCTAATGAATGTTTCAGCAGTATCAGTGTGAAGAAGAGAAATCAGATGCTGGTCATTGAAACTAAGGCAGAAGTCAGTCTTTCCGTTATTTTACCTGCTATTGAGTTTTTACCACAATCGGCAGTAATGTGGCAATCTGATTGGCCAATTTGCCGTTGTCGATAAGAGTAGAGGCAGCGCTGCTCGTGTCAACGTGTCACGTAACGTGTCACCTTCGGAGAGAATCGTTTTACTTATCTTACATACGATAAAAGTACAGACCACGGGAAACTTCTGTCAATTGTCTAAGTTACTTGATCATAAGTATTCATAGATTCGATTGCAATTAGCAGTCGAGGTAGGACGTAGGACTTCTGGGGCGGATCCACGATTTGATCAAAGGGGGGCTCGGAGAATTGTCCGAGGGCATGCGTCCCCGGGAGATTTTGAAAATTAAGTCTTCGGAAACGTGGTTTCCAGCATTTTGAGAGACAGTCTAGGGGGTTCGACTGAAACACCCAAACTACCCCTGGATCCGCCCCAGGACTTCACCAACTAGGTAACGGCGTCATTTTTTGAAGTCCACGACTTGTCATGAATTTCTCCCGCCAAACCCCTCTTGTCTGCTTCATTACTAATCTCAGTTTACTCAGGTGAAATCGGTCGTCCGTGATTGCCTTGCCAAACCGTCATGCTTATGAAGTAAAGAAGGGAGCGTTATTGTGTGTTCGGTCTCCCTTTAAAACACTTGTCCTCTTCGTGAAATGGTTCTAAATCATACACCGGAAAAAAGATCAGTTTGAAAGTGGTTAAGTGAATTTGTTACCTTTTTTATTCCTTGCAGTTATTAACGTCACCAAAAAACAGGAGGTTTGATCAGCTTAGTAAACGTGTTAGTAGCGTATATTAACTTTATGTATTTAGATATCTTGAACAGAATTATGAATGCTATGAAAGGTGTTTGGAATGAATTGACTGTGACGATTGTCTTCTGTATCTAAGACTTGACCATCAGCGCAAAGGAAGTAACTGATGTAATTTAGAATAAACTGTTTCCTGAAGAGTTTTTCTCACTTTCCCTGAAAGAAAATCCAAAATCAATTTGATCGTAAATAGATCAGTCAGCTGGTAAAATTAAAATTTAAAACCTTTTCAGGTAATATGAAGTCAAAATTATTTTCTTGCCTAGGTAACTAATTGCAAGGGGATGATGACAGCTTATTCCCCACTGGAGAAAAAGCCGATTATTATCGGAAAATTAATTAGTAATATTTGTACCAATGGTAGAAAATGTAAAGGGGAAACACAAAAATTTTGAAAATCAAACGGAAACTTTTATAATCTCAGTAACAATTCAGGACGATTGTGAATATCTAATGACCCACCATGCAGCGTTTGAAATTTTCATACTCTCTTTTTTACAGAAATCGTATTAACAGTCGCAGTCTCTTTTTTCATGAATAAAAGTAATCAAGTCTGCTTACAGAAATTGTATGATGCTTAGAGGATAGTTCAAACAAACCGGTGTTATTACATTTTTATTAAATGAGGCGGTAGGAAATTAATCTAGAAGTGTAAGACTTCTCTATAGGAAACCTTGGCGTCGACTTTGCGATATGCGTTGAAAAAACAAAATCATAGAACTTCATCCGTCTGCGCAATCGACTAATTAAACAAATCTTGTCGGTTTCTGAGTGTTTCTTTTAATGATCTTTAGGTTTTAAGTATGTTATTTTGCAACAAATATATTCCATTCCCTTTTTATGTCTTGTATCTTTTCTCCAGTTTTTGCAATCTTACGCAGGACGCTTTCCCTTGCTGTTAAATTTAGATGCTGAACGAGTAAGACCGAAGTTTCCCTACCCACCTCTCCCTATCCTGTTACTTGTGCACGAGTCTTCGTCCAACGCGAGAGAACATAAATATGTACTTCGCTCCATGTTAGGAGAGTGGCAAATGGTTTATATAGCACACGTGATTAATCCCAAAAAATAATACGCGACGTGCAAATCTTAAAGAAAGGCATTGTAAGGTGAGAGTTGAGGTTTTTCCTTTTAATTCGTGTCTGTGAAATAATGTTTAATGTACACGTGACGCGCAAATTCACCCAACCCAGCATTCCCCTCCCTACCCCTGTTGTACAGTGCTTCAGGCATTAAGCAGAAAAACTTGAATTTCCACTGCATTTAAATCGCCAAATATTTGCTGATCTGGAGTTTCTAAATCACTCCAGGAGAAATCTATTCGCAGGATTATGGTCAGATGATTGTTCCCCTGATGACTACAGCAGGCTGTCGAAGGTGGCGATAGCGATAAAACGTTTTCATAATTAAATTTTGTTCAGCGAAGATTCAGGATTTAGTCGGTGTTAATATGAAAACAGAGAGCGTGGGTAGATTCCCTTTCGTTTTAATTAATCAATTGAACTACCGTTTTAAAAAATAAGTGTGGTGTCTTTCAATCTACCGAAACATTGTGAAAGGTATTTTCTAATATCTTTCACAAAAGAACTGACACAAAGCTCAACGTTATAAAAATGGTTTGACAAAGCGGGATGAATAGGATTAATTCAGGAACTGAAATTTACAGCCGAACGTGTTTACGACTACATCGCAAATGTAAACTTTGAATAATTTACATATCCGTATATCTATAGCAGATAACATTTTGTAAGGGTTTGATAAGGTTTTTATCTTATCACATGGGTATGATAATTGGGAAATGTTAAGAGAAATTACAGAAATTACAGAGCTTAAATTACAGACGCGAACTGCATGGAATCAAACTGGTGTAGTAGAAATGGCATCCAACACGGACTCCACTTTGCAAGCACAGCTGCCAGCTGTTAATGGGGTATCAATACCCTATTTTTGAATACTTCTTTTCATCTCAGAATTCTTTGTTTATAAACAGTAGCGCACAAATCAGTCTCTCAGTAGAGAGAATTCACCGTAGAATTGTCCCTAGTGTCAACCGCAGCCATTAATCCACATCGACAAGTTAGAAACCTCTTTATATACACCCTGAAATGTGTGCTGTAAAAACTATAAATAAACGGGTTGGCTGCAGCAGAAGCTATGGTTAATAACTGACTTAGTTTCCAGATTAATTCCCCTTCATACCAATTGAAATAACGAAGTGTTCGAGTGAAAATGAAAGGAGACCAAAACGCGAAAAAAACTATCGTCACTACCCCTAACATTCGACTCGCCTTCTTATGGCGCGCTCGCATAGAGAGAGCGATCTGTTGTGTTGGTGCGACCTGTGACTTAAAAACGCGTTTGATCTTCAACTGCGTCCAAATCATGATTAATAGAGGAACAAAGAATAGTACAGCCGCGGTCAAACTGTAGTAAATCCGCCTTCCGAGATGCGTCCATGCGTCGTTCATACAGCGTATAAAAACGGTGTTACTGTTCGAAGTTTCTTCCGTCAAATTGTACGCGTAGAGAAGAGGTGAGCATAGCAATACGGCCAAAATCCACACAATTATCGATCGAGATCTTCTTTCTTTAACTCGCTGAAAGCGTGATTTTATTCGTAAATCCGAGATAGACTTGACCCTCTCGCGGCTGATTGCCATTAGGGTGAGTATTCCCGCGGAGTAGCATAACTCGACAAGAAAACCCTGAAGCTTACATAAAATGGGTCCCATGGTCCATTCGTAGAGTATCGCGTAGACAGCGTCAAAAATTGTCAACTGCGTGAAAAGGAGGTCCGCAACAGCAAGATTGGCGATGTAAAGATTAAAAAACGTCGTGCGAGTTGGCTGAAAGGCTGTGTTTCCTATATTTTTAGCGCAGATGTACAATACCACTGCATTTCCTGCACTAGAGGTCGAATACACAATGATGTAAAAGCACATGAAGAATATTCCCATGAGTGAATTCAATGTTAAACCTTTTGCCACTTCGTTGTGGACTGTAGAGTTGGGAGTGAAATTGGGTTCTGCAGTAGAATTGACTACATCCAACTGCATAATTTCGTGATCTTGGTAAATCATTAAGCGGCATTTATCAACACAAAGACGTCCTCGGTGGGCCGGCAATGACGTACTGATAGCGATCAAAATGCTCGAAAATCAGTTTGAAATTCTAGTTCCTCTAGCCTTTTTCTGTTGAGGCTTTCCGCGGAGAACGTCATTCAAATGGCATTAAAATTCAAACACAGGCTAGAACACTTTCGTAGCAACGATGGAAAATTCTGATAGGTTAAAGAGTACAGTATTTTCTGAATGACACCTGTCGTTTGCCGGAGTACATAAAAGTTGTTGGAAAATGGCATTGGCGTATATATTTTAAAGCCACGTCAGTTTAAATTCTAATGTTTGTTTGCGCACTACAACAAAGATTGACAAAGATGGCCATTTTTCGTATAAATAGGAAACTGATTTTTAAACGGTGCAGGGAGTAAAGAAACCAGTCTTTACGCAATTTCTCAGTCGCAATCCCTCAGAGAAAAAATAGAAAAGCAGATGTCTTGCAAACTCGTTATTAATAATAATTTGCTGTTTGCAATTAAAGTAATAAAGACGAGCTGATTATCACCCCTGATATTTTGTCGTTACTTCATTTGCGGAGACCAACAAATGGGATAAGGGTATAACGCCTTTTTTAACCTACTTAAAAGAATAAAAGCAAGTCATTTTGCTAAATTTATTACTATCTCGGTGACGGTGAAAAATCAAAAAATTTTAATCACAGGTTTCACATTCGGTGTGAAAGGTTCTTTCATGAAGTGGCTTCTGCACATGTTACTATACAAGATATTCTCACAGACTGGTAAAAATGAATGTTGTTAATTATATTCATGCACTGTAAACAAACGGAATGGATGTCAAACCTTGACTTGAAATCTAAATAAATTGCATAATAAATAATTTTTTTATTTTTTGATAACCTTCGAAAAAGGACAATAGGGTTAGGGAGAAAAGTTGTTCGTGTGCTGTTGAACTCTTTCATTGTTTTAGTCTTCACTAAAATGATTTTTCGAAGAGGGGAAGACAAACAAGATTGGTTAGCGAGTAAAGCAGACAGTTAAGATCTTGCCATTTAGCTGGTTCAAATACTGCCTGCGTCACGTTAGTACACAGTTACATGATTATCAAAAAAATGTTTACTTTGCTTTGATACAAAACTGTTTTGGTTACTCTGTTGGCAAACTTTCTTCTTGATTCGACAACCGAATACGAAATGTTTCTTAACACGACGGATACATGTTCCATTTTGGTCGCTATTTCCGAGGGTCATGTCGTACTTGCCCAATAGTCCCTTTACAAGCCACATTTGAATAACCCACATTTAGCGTTAAACTTTTATAATAAATATCTCATCCGCTTGATGCTGTTTGAAGAGATATAACAAAACGATAATAAACAATATGGATTAATATAATAAGCAGTGACTGCAGATTTTTTCTCCAAAATAACTTATTCAAGTCGCTTTGATCCGTATTGTTCTGTTCTTTCAATGAAGCATTGCATGGTCGACATCCTCTGTTGATAGTCGCTCCAGGTTCCGCTCGCCTCTATGCTTTTCGTGCAATTGGTTTTCGAAGCATTCTCTGTCAAGACTTTTAAACTAATATTTTTTTCAAGACATTTTTCTTGAACACATCAACATCGTAATGATATTTTATTCAGCCTTCAATCAAAATTAATCCCACACAGAAGCAATTAATCAACGCTTTATGCTTGTCTCGCACGCATAAAGTAACAACGTTGCTGAGTTTTTTTACTTTGCCCCAGGTTCGCTAGGTCACACCTTTAAATCCTGTCGAGTGCGAAAACTCTTTTAAAGATTCTTTAACCAAATTTAAATGAGTTGAACCACTGCACGGATATATATCCTGTCGTTCAATTTCATCGCCGTATTTCATATACACGTTTCAATATAGGTATTGTCTTTCAGACCAAGAGAACAGTCTAGTTATTACAAGAAAGAAAGTTTCTTTTTGCAAGACGATCTTTTTTGATATTAACTAAAGGGTGTATTGAAAAAAAAAAGACTTTTTAAAGTCTACATCCATTCAAGTGTCTGATAGGGTCAAGTTTAATGTATTTAAGGAGAATTGCTATTTTACCGAGAGGCGATTAACGACCAAACTCCGCTCCGTTTCTAGAACACTTGAAAACTACCCATACATCATTCTTCAAGCAGCACAGCACTAAAAACTCCCGACTAACTTACAGGGAAATGTATATTACAGATAGAGGGGGAAATTATTAATAATATCTTAGAGGTTTCTACAGAGAAAAAAGGATGGACCAATATTATTTATGAATGGAACCGAACCGGACACCTAAGTCTGACTTTCACGTGCGATCCGCCCTCGCCTTCACGCCCCGTGTTCCAGTTTGCAAAGGGCATAAAAGCAGTATATCGTTCTTTTTTATTCTACGTGGGCTTGTGCTGGTGTAATCTCGATAAGTTTAGAGCACTTTGATTAAAACAGCTGATATTTTGAAAATCACGGACTAGGCTAAATCCTCCACCAAATATGTTATACCTTCAAATTTTTTAGGGAACTAGCTCTCGAGCACACCACACTCGACGAAAGACACCAAGACTCTCAAACCGTATTTTTTCTTCTTTCTTTAATTACTCGGTTCTTCTGTACACAATTCTACTTACAAGTTTACTTCATTTTGTGTGACTCTGGTTGATCTCTAGGACGCTCACACTTTGATATCACTGGATACGTCTCATTGACTTGTGCTGATAAACGTTCACTTCAACTACGGAATTCTTTCTCCACGCTTCTACACACTGTCTACGTTCTTTTCTACTCTGCCCTCTACTTTTCAAAAACTTCCTTTGCCGCTTTCTCTCCGCTCTCTCGAGCTCTCTCCTCACCAAGCGAGCTCTAACGAACATGCTTATAAATTCGCTATTGATAGATACGGGTGGGCATGCCAGCTGGCTAACCTTGGAAGATTTTAAAAACATTTGTTTTTCGAACACTATACAAACATTTTCACGAGACTTTCGGAATGAATAAACAAATTACAATGCTTTTGATCAACTGAATCAACCTCTGACTGCGTTAGCCAAAACAAGAACTTTCGTGTGGTTCTACTGAAATCAAGGTCAGAAGATAAACTTATGGAAGTTAGACAAGACCGATCGGTTACCGTGGACTTTGCAGCTCCTTGTAATAGAGTCCCGAGAACAAACTAGGGAGGGAAAGGGAATAAGTGAGTGCCGCTGACCGCCTGTCAGGCCCTAACTTTATCACGGTCTACCGGTCTCTGAGTGGAAAGCTTGGGAGGTCCTATGGAACAAATATCGGGGCGCCTAAACTGAAGGAGCCGCGTGGGAGGTCCGTGTATTTGTTACTCCCTAACGCTCTCAAAACTTCCTCCATAAACAGCTTGTAACTGGTAAACGGGTAAGTATTAATCGCTGTTTGTGAAATTAGAATGGTTATTAATGGAAGGACGCCTATTGCTAACCGTGCTATACACTTAACTTGACGCCTCTCAAATGGAGGGTGTTTGAATCCTAACCAGGACTAACTCGTTCAACCGTCAATACATAGGCTCGAAAACAGACCGCTGTTCGGGAAATTAAAACATGCTACTCGCCTCGGATAAGTGAAAACCGGACAGCGGTGAGCGGGGAAATCGGGTCCAGTCTTCGCATCAACGGATCATCCAGTTTATAGTCAGCAGATTACTTATTAAGCCTCAAAAAGCATACAACTATTTCTTTGTTTCAACATATCCATCAGAAATGTTGCAAATATTACCGTAATATTTGATATTAAAAGCTTTCTTGTTTAGGATTCACGTCGGTGGAACATATCTCAGTGTAAATTCACCTTTATGGAAATTGAAGTGATATGGTTTTGTCTCAATTCTGTGAACTGTGTCTCAATATTATTATAAATAGCCCTAAACTGTATTAGCATGGGCTTATTTGGGCACATGCGAAATAGAGGATTGACGGCCACTATCATCGACCAAGTTTAATAATTAACAAACATATCAAAACAATATTTATTCTTTTTGGAAATGTTTCCGAACATTTCTTTATCTGCATTTTAGAGGTTTTTGTTTATGACGCTTCTTTGTCTCCTTTGTAGTCAACTATGTAGTCACAGCATCCGTTTGCGTCGTCTGTATAATTCAGAGACGTACAAAAGTCAGTTTCTTAAGTATTTGCCTTAGGTCAGATTGAACTACCTGTATATCAACAAGAAACTCTGATTGCAAAATAAAAAACTCACATCTATACAGAAATAAACAGAAGGAAAAAAACAAAATAAAAGGGGAAAAGTAAGATTAACTGATTATAAAGGTTAGATAATCATCTTAACCATAATTCCCAAGTTAAGCATTGAGTTGGTACCGCGATTATATTGGATGCCAATTTAATCTCCTTAGGGGAAAAGATCTTCGAGTAGCTGATATGCTCGCACAAATCTAATTGATTTATCAACCGTTAAAAAATATTTCTGCCTGCTTTATTTGTATGTTGGCTTTTTCTGATGGGCTCTTGATAAGGACAGACTTGTAATATTCAAGCCTGTTACATGCTCACCCCCGCTTGCTAGGCTAATGACTCAGCAGGAGACCTTTTCTTGGCTCTTTGCGGCTTTGTGAAGCTTGAAAGTAAGTCAACCAATTAAATTAATAATGTTTGAAGCTCCTTTTAATTCAATCGGGCCTTTCTTGCAATAATTTCTACGTGTAGATTTGCTTGTCGCCGGTAATCAAAGTGCGTGACGGACATCGTTCTGGTGATGTCACTCAGGAAGTTCGTAATACAAATTTAAAAACGAAAACTTCCGGAAAACAACTTAAAGGTTGTGTTTTTCTCGACCTCTGCCTTAACTTTTGAAAATAAGTCTCTCGTACGCTTCTATGGAAGAAACAGAGAACGGAACGTTGTCGGTGTATATTGGAAGGAAGTCTAGAAGATAAATATTCTGTGTGGCTGAGCCAAACAATTGATATAGACTTGTTGTCGTCTTTTATTCCTACTAGGAATTACAAACCACGGTTCCGGTCACGAACTCCACACGACAATGGCAGTGATTTTGAGGGCAGGCGTGCCTCACTCTTGGTGTGTCTACGCGCACTGCGATCATCCAATGAAATGTCAGTGCCCAAGAGAGCGTGTAGGAGTATACATGAACAGGAAATTGCAAATTCAAAGTGTTGTGGTCAGTGCATCTTTAATTAGGAGGGAGAGGACGTGTAATAGAAATACGAATCAACTAGTTGTGTTTTTCCGTCTGAAAACGAGTGGTTATGTTTGATTGCTCCACTACACCTTTGGTACTCGAAAAGAGGCATGACAGAAATTTGATAGTGGCGTAATATTGCAGAAGGGCCTTGACAGCGAAGCGACTCGGAGTAGGACCTGGCGTTTAAAAATCTAGCAGCTGGCGTTTAGAAAATTTAGCACCTTGAGAATGGCAACAAACGACTGCTGCGAGATGAACAACACTTCAAAACCCTCTGTTGTGGACGAAGAATATCCCTTATCGCTGGTTGTAGGATATGGAATCTTGTATGTTGCTTTCTTCACATTCGCCTTCTTTGGAAACATTATGGCTCTGTTAACATGCTACAAGAAATACCACACATCTCAATCGATTCTTCTCTGTTACATCTCGAGTCTTGCGCTCGCAGATCTTTTGTTCGCCATCCTCTCCATTTTTGACACCGTCTACTTCTTTCTGGGTGATTGGCCTGGTGGCAATCCTGTGTGTAAAATTCAAGGGACTCTGATCGAGATATCGTACTCCGCATCAATATTGACCCTAGTAGCAATCAGTTATGAAAGATCGCGATCTGTCACATCGACAAGTCTGGCCAGAAATCGCGGTGTTGAGCAGCGCACCATAGTCATAAAAATACTATGGATTGTGTCGGTTGTTCTATGCGCGCCTTTATTCTACGGTTACGCAACGAAAGAAGAGAAAGGCGTGCAGCTCTGTTTGAACACTAACTGGGGTGACAGCGGGAGGCAAACCTACTACATACTTCAAGCAGTTTTCATCTTCATTTGCCCTTTAATTTTCATGATTTGGGCGCATACGAGGATTTTGCGCGTTCTGCGAACGCACGTTAAGAACACTTCAGGACTGGGATCCGTCGAGTCAAAACAACACAAGGTAACAAAGATGTTAGCTGTAGTAACCCTGGTCTTTTTTTGTTGTTGGTCTCCGTTTATCATCGTTCGCGCACTACGCTATTTTTACGTCTACGAGGGGAACGAACTGTGGAAACTCACGCAACTGATCATATTCGGAAATTCGGCAGCCAATCCAATTTTGTACTGCTTCTACAGCGGACAGTTCCGACGATCTTTCAAAGAGATTATCAGATGTAAATTCAAAATTGAAGCTCGACGTAAAAGTCGCACTGGAAGTCACTCAACCTTCGCTTTGCACAAGATCCGTCATGACAACGTTAAAAGAACCGCTGCGATAGAAGTGGCTCTCGATTCAACACTGAACAGCTCCACTACGGATTTTCTCTAGAAATGGAAGATCGCATGTTTCTATGCCATTCTACTAGCCTCTGAAAACAATTTTCCGCGCGTCTACTGAGAACATGAATATTTTAAGAATTCCCACTTGTAAACAACTCATTGAAAGCGCATTTTGACTGTCTGTATCTCTCACTTGGTGGTTCGAGGACTTTCATCGGAAAAAGTGCACTTTGTTTCAAAAATGAAAAAGAATATCAACAGGGGTCGAGGACCTCTTATTGCGAGTTATATTGAAGTTTGGATCTCAGATCAAAACATTGTTACCTACTTGGATCATGTCGTTTCAATTGTTGAATACTAAACAGCCGGATCTAGCAATTATAACGCAATTTCCGTCCGAAATTTTATGACCACGTAAATTGTTTTTTGCTTATGATGATAATAATACCGCCAATTTCTTTCACAGCATGTAAGCAGATGAACTTTTCGCGAACAGGCGTTCATTTATGTTGCAGGATATTATGTGATATATCAGATTGGTTTCTTTCTTGGAAGGCGTGTCAGTTGCGGCATAAGAAAATACATATTTCAGGTCAATATAATTTTCTAGAATAACATCTGCTTCTTGGTAATTTAATCAACTCCTCTGAATTTTAAATGTGAATACCATAATTAGATTTTGTTGGGTTTTTGGATCTCGATTATTTTGACATTGTTGACCATTACGCCGACATCATCTAAAAAATCTCAAATACTAGGTATATGGAAAGATTCCTCTCTTTTTAGTTTCAAAGAAATCTTGTAAGCAAACCAAGGGTGGTAATTAGGAATGGAAACCTGAGCAAATTAAATTTTATCCAGTGAAGCATGTCGCTCATCGAAACACTTGTTTGGCTGACATTGCACTATCCTGAAGGCTAAAAATGAAAAAAGCGCCCCTTATAAAAATTTGATCTTTAATTTGGACAAACTAAGTGGTAAACGGCATTGTAACTTACAGTACCGGTGAATAAAGGCTGATAGTTTCGAAAGAAACTGTTTGACGCTGCGTCGGTGGGGGTAACGAAATAATTTGGATATATCAACAAAGTTGAAATGGTAAATTGGCCACCGTAACGATTACAAAAGCTGACGTTTCTAGCGTTAGCCTTTCGTCGGAGTGAATATTACTGTATCGGTGTCAACCGACTTGAATGATATAAAAGTTGTAATGTTTATTCTTCAGTTAGGTTTTTAGCATGAAGGAGCTCTATGAGTCATTTTATAGGAGAATCATTTTAAGAGGCTAGGGTGCATTGGGATTTCGATTTGGAGTTTTGGCAATATTTTGGTTTTTGTGCTCAAGAACCTCCCTTTTTTTAGTTTCGGTGTTCATTGCGGTTTGCGTATTTTCCCCTTTTTAGCCGTTTGCTTTTGAACTTTTGTACAGTTTTGCGTTTTCTAATAGACCCCAATGACCCCCTCTTGCAAAAAATTTAAGATTCACTCCCAAAACCCTGGAAGAGTATCATGAAACGCTAGAACTTACCAGGGAAATCGAACTTTTAAGCAGCTGTCTGTGTCATGCTCTCGCGCCTTTGGGCATGATCTCAAGCCAAATATTTTTCTGTCCGGCCCGTCAACTAAATCAGTATGAGTCGCTATCGGGGCGTATTGTTGATTTAAGACTGACGAAAACAACTGGAAGAAAAATTTTTTTTGCCACGCATGAAACGTTCAGCACTTTTGAAGTAGTGTTTGTCTTTTTCTTTTTCTCTCTCGCTTTTTTCCCGTTTTGGTCTACAAATCACTGATCAAGTACCCAAAACCTTGATACTTTTGCCCCTACCCTTTAGCCATGGCCCTTACGAGTCTTACAGCAGTGTGCAAATGATGAAATGTTTAAACCGGAGTTCAAATGCCGAAAGGAAAAAATTGACAAACGAAGAATTGGCTTTTTGGTGGAAAACCCGAAGCTCGAAGAATACAGCTTTTAATTTTCGTGCCGTTTCCGTCACCGAACGAAAGATCTACGTTCTTCGTCGGGAAATCGTTTTATGACTGTAGTTCCCAGCGATCCTTGCATGATAGGTTTGCAACTTTACCGCCATGAAGTAGAGAAGTACTTTAGAACTGTTGGTGACTGAAATGCCACGTTGAATGTGTAGTTTGATATGTTTTTATATATTTAAAGCAGACCTAATCTTTGTTCGTACCGTATGTTAATTCTGGCCATCTTACTCAAATTCATTGCTTGTCACAGCCCAGAAACTTTCATCCATCGCTCTTGCGTCGGATCCAAGAAAACAAGAAGTCTTTACATCCAATCCGGTAAGGTGTGCTCCTTTCATTTTTAAGAAAATCTTCAGCTCAGTGTGGCATCGGATCTATACGATTTGTTTCACGCTGACATAAGTTAAAAGAATGGGTATTAATTTTTTGAGAAGAAATTAGTTTTTGGATTGTCACACGAGGATTGCGTGACGTTACAGAGAGAAAATAGAAGGGCGCGCGTAGATCTGACAAATCAACAGTGGTTTACCGTGGTCTGTACTCTTATCGACAACGATATTTGTCGTCACAGTGGTCTAAAGGTTGTGGACCAAGGAGGTGCAGCTGAGTGGGTGCACAACAAATTTTGACCACCTTGATGATGAACATCATTTTCTGTAAGAGTAGACCATGCTAAACCACTGTTTATTTGTTTTTTTGTTTTTTTTTTCAACAAAATACAGACATCAAATAACATGATTCTTTCAGTGCATGTCACCTTGCCTGACATATTGATGCCAGGAGTGTTGCCTGTACTCTCATCCGCATGAGCAAATTGGTCAATCAGATTGCAATATTACTACTAATTGTGGTGAAAATAGAATTTCTCTTTGATGAGCTCACTTTTGAGCCATGAAGTTGAATACGAGAAGAGAAATTCCATATCTACAGGCAACCATCTATTATTTTATTTATTATAGAAGCACAATAGCCCTTTACTGACAAGAGAGGTTAACTTTACTAATGAATGAAAAAATAGGATCCACAATCCCTAAAAAAAAAAATTTTTAAAGTGCATTGGCGATAATGCTCAAGATGAAAAAATGTGTTGAATCATTAGGTAAATATTAAATGTTTAATGATTGACTTTTTCCTTACTGAGAGAAGAAATCTTTTCAGGTACATGGGCAAAAATCAGCCAGTGGCAAATCTTTCATTTGGCAATTTTTGTTATCTGTCATGAAAAATGTCATTAACAAAGCCACTGAGTATGTAACTTCGGTTTTTCCATTTGTATTTTGGTTTCTTCCCTTTCTAGGAAATTTAGAAAGTGACTGTCTGCAAGCGTTACAAATTTTTCAGTGACTTAGCAGCCATAATCCAAGAAAATTTTGACAAATGATCTTGGGCTGAGACTGGCGAAGGCTTTGCCCTTCATTAACAGAACAGGGTGGTGCGAAAGGTAAGAGGGCATGTTATTACATTTGTATGATAAAAAGTAGGTACCCCTCAGATGAAAAGTGCTTTTCTCGCACGATGATTGGCCAGCTCAGAAGTGAGTAGCAAGTACCATTCACCTCTGAGTAGCTGAAGAGAGAAAAAATCACACACCTAGAGTTTAATTTCTTACCATTTTTGGTATATTGAAAGAAATAAACTGGTTTTTCATATTTGTGTGGTATATAGTAAAACAATTATTCACCTCAGTGTCAGTGAGAGTGGTAGGTATTTACCGAGCTGCAAAGCTCCGCTTCAGTGAATAATTATTAATTAGTATATACTAAAAGAGTAGATATGGTTAAAGGTGCACTCTGTTTAGCTACTCAAACACTGAATATCCTTAGCTATTCGCCTCCAAGCAACTCACACCCAAAAACATTGTAATTATCGCAGGAATAAACAAGTTAAAAATCGTGTTTTGGAGGTATATTACCTCACTAATCTGGTTTATTAAAAACTGGATCATTGAATAATGCATTTCAAGACTTTTTATTGGCTTAGCCATTATGGTATATGAGCCAATATATCATAATCCAATATCTGTACATTGTAACATCCAGTTTCTTCTTACAAAATAAAGTTGAGAAGATTTGTCTAATATCTTGGGGGCGTTTTTTTTTTTTGATAGAACAATTATTCCACTCGTGTTTGTTGGATATGAGATGATTATAGCCAACTCAGTGCTATGCGCCTCATTGGCTATCTATCATCTCATATCCAACGCGCACTCGTGGAATAATTGTTAAATATACTTAAACAACAATTCACTTTATTGTTGGCGGCTAGCACCGCATAATAACTTAGCTGCTCCCTAGCGCAGTAAAGATCAACCACTAGCCACCTCCACTTTGATGACTAGTTGTTAATTATAGAAAAAGGAAAGTACAGATAACTCATCCCATGATGCATCACTTTTGACTTAAGATTCAGTGTTTACATTCTAAAATTTCATTACATAAGGCAACTTGTAATAAAAACAGGCTAGTCCGACATTAATTTTTACCAGCCTTGGGTATTGGACAGCACTTTTGTCACACTCTGAATGTATGGGCCACTTGGCTTATAAGACTTGATGTTCTTGCATTAGTGCTTTTGTAAAGAAAAGGATAACTTAAACATGCTTATACATTAAACTTTGTATCAAATCATGATCCAAAAGCTCTAAGTTATGAAACAGATTTTTTCTAATTCCTACCTGCTGTAGAAGTGAATGATTGTTGCTTAATATGTAACATTGAACAAGTTCCTATATTTGTAAATTACTTTTCTTACCATCTTCTTGTATTACTTAACAATCAGTGAACATCCACATATTTTGTTATTAATTGTGAACCTGTCCACTTACCAACTGATTTGAATGATTAATGTACTGTCTGGCTCACCCACTGACTGACTGGTAAGCTGACTTACAGATAGACAGATTGACTGACTCTCTGGCTTACTTACTGTCCCACTGGCTTGTTGACAAACAAACTGACTGACTCGCTAGCCAACTCACTGACCAGCTGACTGACTAAATGACTTATCATTGACTGACTGGCTGACCGACTAACTGGCAGACTGGGAGACTGACTGAGTGATGGACTGACTGGCTGACTGACTAACTGACCAACTAGCTGACTGGGAGACTGACTGGGTGATGAACTGACTGGCTGAATGACTGACTTACTGACTGACTAACTGGCAGACTGGGAGACTGACTGGGTGATGGACTGACTGTCTGACTGACTAACTGGCAGACTGGGAGACTGACTAAGTGATGGACTGACTGACTGACTGACTAACTGACCAACTAACTGACTGGGAGGCTGACTGGGTGATGGACTGACTGGCTGAATGACTGACTTACTGACTGACTAACTGGCAGACTGGGAGACTGACTGGGTGATGGACTGACTTGCTGACTGACTAACTGACTGACTGAAAGACTGACTGAGGGATGGACTGACTTGCTGACTGACTAACTGGTAGACTGCCTGACTGACTGAGTGATGGACTGACTGGCTGACTGACCAACTGACCGACTAACTGACTGACTGGGAGACTAACTGAGTAATGGACTGACTGGCTGACTGACTAACTGGCAGACTGGAAGACTGACTGAGTGATGGACTGACTGGCTGACTGACTAACTGACCGACTAACTGACTGGGAGACTGACTGGGTGATGAACTGACTGGCTGACTGATTAACTGACTTACTGGGAGACTGACTGGGTGATGGACTGACTGGGTGATGGACTGACTGGGTGATGGACTGACTGGCTGACCGACTAACTGGCAGACTGGGAGACTGACTGAGTGATTTACAGACTGGCTGACTGACTAACTGACCAACTAATTGACTGCGAGACTGACTTGGTGATGGACTGACTTGCTGACTGACTGACTTGCTGACTGACTAACTGACTGGGAGACTGACTGAGTGATGGACTGACTGGCTGACCGACTAACTGGCAGACTGGGAGATTGACTGAGTGATGGACTGACTGGCTGACTGACTAACTGACTGACTGGGAGACTGAGTGAGTAATGGACTGACTGGCTCACCGACTAACTGGCAGACTGTGAGACTGACTGAGTGATGGACTGACTAACTGGCAGACTGGGAGACTGACTGAGTGATGGACTGACTGGCTGACTGACTAACTGACAGACTGGGAGACTGACTGGGTGATGGACTGACTTGCTGACTGACTAACTGGGAGACTGACTGAGTGATGGACTGACTGGCTGACTGACTAACTGGGAGACTGACTGAGTGATGGACTGACTTGCTGACTGACTAACTGACCGACTGGGAGACTGACTGAGTGATGGACTGACTGAGTGATGGACTGACTGACTAACTTACCAACTAATTGACTGGGAGAGTGACTGGGTGATGGACTGACTTGCTGACTGACTAACTGACTGGGAGACTGACTGAGTGATGGACTGACTGGCTGACCGACTAACTGGCAGACTGGGAGACTGACTGAGTGATGGACTGACTGGCTGACTGACTAACTGACTGACTAACTGACTGGGAGACTGACTGAGTGATGGACTGACTGCCTGACCGACTAACTGGCAGACTGAGAGACTGACTGAGTAATGGACTGACTTGCTGACTGACTAACTGGCAGACTGTGAGACTGACTGAGTAATGGACTGACTTGCTGACTGACTAACTGGCAGACTGGGAGACTGACTGAGTGATGGACTGACTTGCTGACTGACTAACTGGCAGACTGTGAGACTGACTGAGTGATGGACTGACTTGCTGACTGACTAACTGGCAGACTGTGAGACTGACTGAGTAATGGACTGACTTGCTGACTGACTAACTGGCAGACTGTGAGACTGACTGAGTAATGGACTGACTTGCTGACTGACTAACTGGCAGACTGTGAGACTGACTGAGTAATGGACTGACTTGCTGACTGACTAACTGGCAGACTGGGAGACTGACTGAGTGATGGACTGACTTGCTGACTGACTAACTGGCCGACTGTGAGACTGACTGAGTGACGGACTGACTTGCTGACTGACTAACTGGCAGACTGTGAGACTGACTGAGTGATGGACTGACTTGCTGACTGACTAACTGGCAGACTGTGAGACTGACTGAGTGATGGACTGACTTGCTGACTGACTAACTGGCAGACTGTGAGACTGACTGAGTAATGGACTGACTTGCTGACTGACTAACTGGCAGACTGGGAGACTGACTGAGTGATGGACTGACTTGCTGACTGACTAACTGGCAGACTGGGAGACTGACTGAGTGATGGACTGACTTGCTGACTGACTAACTGGCAGACTGTGAGACTGACTGAGTGATGGACTGACTGGCTGACTGACTAACTGGCAGACTGCCTGACTGACTGGCTGACTTAGTCATTGGCTCACTTACTAACTGATTTACTCAATGACAGACTGATTGACTCACTGGCTGGCTTATTGATTTTCTCATGGATTTACTCAGAGACAGGCTTTCAGACTGACAGAGAAGTACCTCTTTGCTTTGTGAGGTCATGTTTTTTTATCTTGTTATAATTATATTGAATATAAAAGTTTAAATTGTAACTTTGAACAAATATCTGAAACATAGGGTTGAGATGAAAAACGCAGCATGTTTTTCTGATGTAGATTTGCACTTCACATTTTTTGTTCTTGTTTAGATGTTCCCTGTAGTCACTTATGATATGGATCACACATCAGAAGTGACTTAATTGTGAGAGACAGGATGCCATTATGATAATTATTTTGACATAACAGGGGCAGATCCAGGAATTTTTGATTGGGGGGGTCCAAACTTTGGTTCAGAAAGGACTGATGGACTCTTTTGAGGCAAATTACTTCTCCCCCACACCCCCACGCCCCCTCCAACCAGTCGCGGTTGCACGTTATAATTCCTTGGCCGCTTACCGTTTACTTGGATTAATTAATTTAAAAAATCAGCCAGTTAAAAAGTGATATACGATCCTTCGGATGGAAGAATTTCAGTCTCAAAGTTGTAAGCGTCAGGTCTGATGGGGGGGGGGTTCGGACCCCGGACCCTCCCCCTGGAACCGACACTGCATAACAGAAACCAATGACAATTAAATTTTTGATTTAATTGTTTCGATTTGTTTGTTTTACAACTGAGTCACCTGCATAGTAAATCATTGCAATTCAACCTATCATCACTAGCCTTCATCTGGTCACTACATTGTATGCAATTGGGGCTAGTTGTCATTATAGCTGGAGTCTATCTCTGTTTCCTTCCTGTGAATATCAGGAGTAATTTTGCTCCTGTTAGATGGAAGGTTAGTCCGTGGTAGCTTAACTTCTCCCTTCAAAGCAATTCATTTCCCTCACTAAGTGATCTTGTTTTACAGGAATCAGCTGTAGATGCCAACTGTAACACAGAATGTCAGCTGTTAACCACACTAGCTTCAATATTCAATTCTGATCAAAGCTGTGTTCTAAGAAAAATTGAAGGGAGCCCAGTACTCTGAAACTGTGAAATCCAGGGTGCCCAGCATATGCTTTTTATGAAAAAAACCAAGATTCCTGAGTCGCCCAAGAGCAAAAGTAAGGTCCCAGGGGCCACCAGGCACTGCTAGACCACAGCCCTCCTGACCTTAATGTGTAATTTATGGGTGATATTTTAAGGAGAAATTAGATGCTAGTCACTCTTAGGGGTCAAGGAGTTGAGGAACATGGGGGGAGGGGGTCAGGAGAAATTAGATGCTAGTCACTCTTAGGGGTCAAGGAGTTGAGGAACATGGGGGAGGGGGTCAGGAGAAGTTAGATGCTAGTCACTCTTAGGGGTCAAGGAGTTGAGGAACATGGGGGAGGGGGTCAGCAGAAATTAGATGCTAGTCACTCTTAGGGGTCAAGGAGTTGAGGAACATGGGGGAGGGGGTCAGGAGAAATTAGGTGCTAGTCACTCTTAGGGGTCAAAGAGTTGAGGAACATGGGGGAGGGGGTCAGGAGAAATTAGATGCTAGTCACTCTTAGGGGTCAAGGAGTTGAGGAACATGGGGGAGGGGGTCAGGAGAAATTAGATGCTAGTCACTCTTAGGGGTCAAGGAGTTTAGGAACATGGGGTAGGGGGTCAGGAGAAATTAGATGCTAGTCACTCTTAGCGGTCAAGGAGTTGAGGAACATGGGGGGAGGGGGTCAGGAGAAATTAGATGCTAGTCACTCTTAGGGGTCAAAGAGTTGAGGAACATGGGGGAGGGGGGTCAGGAGAAATTAGATGCTAGTCACTCTTAGGGGTCAAGATGGTCTTGAAATTTGGCCTTCATTTGTTCTTTAAGGAAGAACTTTGGTAAGCACCGTAAGAGTATCAACTTGATGGTCTTAGGTTAGAATCTAAATGGGCCCTTGTATAATCTAGTATTTTCACTTGACATTTATCTTACAACAGGTAACTTGTGGTCGCAGGATGAACAACTGAAGTCAGAAATCAGGAAGGATAAAAGAGAATAAAAGCATTCCAAGAGAGGAGGGGAGGATTGAACGGAACGTCTCTTGAACAAGGTGAGTTATTTTCTTTATTTGATACGATTATTTTAACTCCAATTGAATGTATTTTTGTTGCGATAGTGCACGGTACATACATGCAGGTTGCTGTATCTGTAAACATAATAATAATAATTTTATTAATTTCTATTGCGCAATTATCAATATCAATTTTCAATTGCTAAACAAGAATTTAGCATTATTCCATTATAGTTGCGGTTTTTTTTCTTAAATAGTGGCTAGAGTAAATCAATTAACTACAGAAACATCTTTAGTGTGGAAGAGACAAAAATTTTGATCGTAAGTTCATTGGAATTTTTTTGGCGGATTCCACTTTTTCCAATTTTCCAGTGATAGATTGGCGTAATTAAAAGTACAATATTTCTTTTCATGCTCGATCCACATAGTTTAAAAATCCACGCAAAACGTAAAACGATGTGAATATATATCATCAAACAGCTTGTACAGCTCAAAATGTGCCTTTGGCACTAAGAACTTTTGAAACAGAGATCGCAATGGCAATTTTTTTTATATTCTTGAATAAATCACTTTTTCTGTTGGATTCTGTCAGTCTTACAGTAAACTCGATCCTAGAGGGCTTAGCATTTTTGGATTTTGTTTTTCCATTGAGCTTTTTAATTTGATACCTTTCGAGAAATTTTTCAACGTAGTGAATCAAAATTTATGTCAAGCCCACCAGAATTCCACGTCAAATAAAAGTGTTTTTTTTTTCCAGAAATGTCTTAAAACCATTTTTCGGTGACATTCTTATAAAATTTTATTCTGGCTTTCGTGAAACGAAATCTTGGCCAGCTGAGTTGAATTTTCTGTAGATTTTCGAAAAAATATTTAGTTTTCAACTTTGTCGAAGGACAATAATAAGTTTAACCATGACGTAATTGTTTGAATGGCATCATTGATTTGAATTAATAGTGAAATTTTTCATCGTCTTATAAGTGTATTTTCAAACCGTTTTTCACCGGCCCATATCCAATATTCAGCATTTAGCGTGATTTAAGTGTCATTCCATGGCAGTCTAAACGGCACTAACTTCGCTCATTCCAAAGACGGAGCTTTTTTATCTACCCGTTGTATTTAAGGGTTTTTCGGTTTTTCGCACCAATATTCAGCGCTCTGATACAATGAAATATGTGAAGTTCTTATATTTTGAACTGCGGTATTAGATACGTATGATGCACGATCCTCGCATTAGATAGCGCTATTTAAGCAATAGCGAAAATCAGACCTGAAAAAAATCAGGCCTGTACGGGATTCGAACCACTGACCTCTGCGATACTGGTGCAGCGCTCTACCAATTGAGCTAACAAGCCAACTGGGAGCAGGCCGTTAAGTTGATTCGTAATAAACCCGTGAAAGTGATAAATCAGATACAATGAAACATATGAAGTTCATATATTTTGAACTGCGGTATTAGATACGTATGATGCTCGATCCTCTTCAGCGCTCTGTTAATATATATTCATTTAGAAGTGATAATGTCTGTTTTGTGATTGTTTCGCCTGTTAACTTAGTCATTTTGGCCGTAATTGAGCTTTTACTTATCAGTAAGTTCTCTTCCCACGAAACTAAATCTTAAAACCCTATTTAAATTTCGGTTTATCACTTAGACACTATTGTTATGAGGATATATTCGCTTACCAGTCGATTCGTACCCATGGATTATTCGTACCCAGACCATTCGTACCCAGGCTTAGACGTTTCGTACCCACTTTCGATCACTTCGTACCCAACTCTCTGGTCGATTCGTACTATAATTTTGTGTTGTAAATTTTCAAATGTAACTTTTAAAACAACACAAATTTCTTTCTCTAAACGGCAAAATTAGCCAATAAAATGATAACAACCTATACTAGCCAGTAAGATTAGGTAAAGTGTGATCTTTGCTGACGTCATTGTTTACATTTAACCTCAACCCAGATTTACAGAAAAAGTAATTAATAGTTCGATGTTAACACCGAAAAAAGTGTTTTCGAGGAGTTTTCTTACTTTTTGTTTAAAATTCCTTGCCTACAATAGAATGCGTTATTTCATAGAACAGACCAAATTACTTGAGGTCGTTAATTTTTATGCGAAAAGGTCAAAAGCATCAATGAAACCGCAAACCTGCAAAACACCTTTCTCAGTTTTTGAAAAGAAAAGTTTTCAATTTTAACAATATTTGACGCTTTTCTTGGTGCCCTGTTGCGTACAAGTAGCTGTCCCTGCCTTTTCCCCCCAAAGATAACAGTAAAAATTTTAGTTACCTTCGTTCCTCGTACTCTCGAAGATAGGTAAAATAGCACGCGAAGCGGAACAGGATTCGCATTTCCAAGGGATGTCTTCACCAGATCTGACTGCGTCCTTGCAGCCATCGCACAAAAGAGCTTCTTGACGCTTGTCGACGAATTTTTTGTACGTGATGCACCGATACGCCATTTTCTTTGAAAGTTTGTCTGAGCAGTTCAAGTGAACGAATGTTGAGAAAGTTTTCGAGGGACTTTTTATTGCTGGACCAATAGAAAAGTAAACAATAGTCATCTCTTGCGGGCCACTCACACAAGTATAAGACAACAACTTTAATTAGAATCTCAATATTTCGACTTTGAATTGCGATTTTCTCACAGGTACATTAAAAATATCTTTATTTGTATCTCATTCGTTTCAAGGAGTTTCACAAGCAAAACCTTTAAAAACGTTCTAAAGGTGGACCCTTAAACCAAAAGGATCGAAATTTTGACCATTTCGGTAATGCTGTTGTTTACTCTCTAATTTAATATATTCTAATTTAACACTTTTGAAATGAAAGAGAAAAAATTACATCCATCTTGCGCGCGACAAAGTTCAACAATATGTATAGGTAATCACATGATTTCGAGTGCAATTTGGAATAAATAAGCACGAGTAAATTTCTTCAGACCAACAAAATTGCATGAGCCCGTAGGGCGAGTACAATTTGTGGTCTTTGAAAAAATTTCTAAGTGGTTATTTATTCCAAATTGCACGAGAAAATCATGTGATTATCTATTTATAATGTACATGAAAAAATACGAGGTAGCTTCTCATAACTACGCAGAAGAAAAGCGCACGCATCACGTGCAAAATAATTTATTCAAACCCTGCAAATGACATTGACCTTGACATTGACCAATCATTCTGACCAATCAGAATGTCTGGTTTGTTTCTTTCTTTGCACTGAGTTAACTCTCTTCTGCACTGAATTAACTGAAAACTGCATTCATCTTAACCAATCAGAACTGAAAATTTTTTTCATGTATGTTATTAGGTAACAAATAAGATCACACATGCGCGTGCTAGCGTGCATTTTAATTGCTTTACGATTACTAGGATAAATGAAATAAATGTTTATGTTTGTTTTAAACATTTTGTCATAATTTATTGGGTACGCACTGATCGAAAGTGGGTACGAAATGTCTGAGCCTGGGTACGAATGGTCTGGGTACGAAACGAATGGATACCATATTATCTCAGGATTCTTTTTTTGGTGCGTGCAGTCGTTGTTACGCAAAGAAACTTCCACAATCTTTTCGAAGAAGAATAATTATTCTAATTGGGCTGACAGCAATCTATTTTATATTTTATATTTTGCTTTTACCTTTTTAAAACGGTTAAAGTTTAAATTGGAGGAAGTAGATCGATGCCCGTTACAATTTGCTGAAAAAATCGAGTACTGATAAACGTTGCTAGTTGTTATTTGTAATCGCTTAAACACGACGGAAACCTTTGCTATGCTATTTAAATCTAAACCTTATTCTGTCTAATACATTTGCAGATTGCTGGATAACAGAAGTCAGAATCAAGCATTAACAGATCAGTATGATGACCTTTCAAGCCAAAAGACAAGCTTAATTCAGAGGTAGAAGTAAATTTTTACTACAATCCCCACTCAAGTCAAATTTCAAGTTAAGTTCGTTTTTTCTGATATCCAAAAACCTTTTTCTCGGCCGGATTGTACCACAGTTGAACCAAATAAATGTTAACTAAAACAAAATTGCGTAGATTTTCTGTCTGTAATTTGAAGAATTTTCCGAGATTTTTTTCCTTGTTAACATGTTAAAATTTTTATTTTTCCCGCCAAAAAACTTAGAAAAATACAGGCGCTTAAAATACGCATGCGCCAGTTTTATTTTTTTGTAACTCTGTAACATCCGGTTAAAATGGCGTAATTTTCCCGCCAAAAAACTTAGAAAAATACAGGCGCCCAAAATACGCATGCGCCGATATTTTTTTTTTTCCAAATGTGTGTTAAAGACTTATTACTATTATATTTGTTTTTTTTTATGTAAGTCAATAAACTGAACAATCTTCACTGTCTGGTGTGATCTTTATTTCGCACAATAAATAGAAATATACAAAGGTTTGTCTTTCAATTCTTTAATTAAGTAATTAAAAAGGTGGCAAGAAAAATTCGTTCAAATATATACTAAGACTTTTGGCGGGAAAATTTAGAGCAATTTGCACAGAATTTCCCCTGACAACATTTTCGTCAAAAAATCCAAAATAGCCTCCCTTAAATTTTCCGCCAAAATATATGTAAACATCACTTTGTGAAAAAAATTTCGTACAAAAATTGTGAAATGGCCCTACCATCTAATTTCTTATTAGTATTTTTTTTTTGGAGAGACATCACCCTCACCGTAGAATTGAAGTGTTTCAAATTTTTTGCACAAAGTGATAAATACAGCTATTTACTCCAACGATAAACAACATGGCAAGCTAACTTCCTTTATGTCTGGCAAATTGGTTCGTTTAAAAAAAACTCGCTTTCTTAGATAATGTAAGCTTGCCATGTTGCTACAAACAAGACCTTTTTCAGCTATTTACTCTTTTTCCTCGCAAATTTTATGTAACTGGCTAATATTTCTTACAAGTGAACGTTTATCAACCAAATGATCGTGAAATATTTGTTCTCCTTTGGGCCAAGTCAGCAGTATTTTCTCTTTGATCACAATTGACCAGATAATCAGATAATTGCTTGGCTCCAGTTATCATTTTTAAGTTGTTTCTGCAATACTTTAGTTAAATCAAATTTTATTTCTCAGCAACTCAGATTTTAAATCTCCAAATTTTCCTATTCTGTGTTATAAAATTGTAGGCTGAAAGAGGTCTTTGAAGGTTACAAATGATAAGGTAAAACCCAATATCTGGTTCAAAGTAGAGGATTATCCAATAAACATATCTTTCAGTTAGTGTTACATTCAACAAAAACACTGTCACTCATTATACAGACCACATTAAAACTGTAATCATCAAACTATTTCATTTTTTTCTTTTCACCCGATGAGCAAAGGAAATGTTCAATTCTCTAACAGCTCTGAACTTTTAACTTCGTTGTTAAATACAGAATCATCCCAACTGAATTGATGAAGAATCTGAACGCGCTCTACTTTACTCCTCTTTTGCTTGACTTTGAAAGGCCATTTTGTTTTCACATAACTGTTATAATTACACTGTGCACTGAGACAAGAGAATTTATTCTTAATGGCTTTTAGAGTGTCCATGATGTACAAGAAAATCTGAATTGTCCACCCAGATTTTGTTCCTTCTTTATGCACTAGAAAATTGACAGTAGGTTGATCTCTAAAGAGCCTGTAATTCTACAAGGTATTTTCTTCGTATTCACGATCGCTTTTGTGGTCTGTACTACTTCAAGTTAAGAAAATTCTAGCAATCCTCTGAACCAGACATTAGGTTTTATATGCTAAACTTTTACAACGACAAGAGAACGTAGGCAATTACATTTTCAGCGAGAAAAGTTTTTACAAATGACTATTACACAACTAATTGTTTTAACCCGATGCGACACTGACGAAGAGTTGTAATAAATCTAGCTCGTCATTTGGAGCAGTGTTCTTGAGCTGTGATTGGTAATTTCCAGTCGTTCTGTTCATTGCGTTGTCAATTTAGTGTCAGTAAATCATTTGTACGTTGATAGTACCATCGCTGAAAGCATCAAGAGCCGTAGGTCAAATATCAAATAGTCATTTCTCGTCGTGGCTAGATTCGCCGATGTATATCCTTGGCAGTTGGAGGACCTGATCTTATCGTGTAAAACACTTTTTTGTTTTTGACAAGATTCATCCAGATTTGTTTTCAACTATGTTCTGTCATACTCTACCTAGATAGGTAAAGATGTCGTGGGGGCGAAGGTCTTGGTACATTAATGTCACTGTATTCGTAGCAGTTAAGCGGATATCCATTCAGTAATTTTGGAACATCTGCGTTTGTTTTGTCCCATTCAGGGAACGTGGTAGTTTTCTATTGTAAAAGTCGGGCCAGCTCTATGATATTTTTTACTCCAATAAATTCTGGATGCGTTGCAAACTAGTTGTACTCGTCTCGTCAAGTCGTGAGGATCGTAACTTTGTGTGAGATGTCTCTGGTTGTGAAAGGATTTTTTTGCCAATCTGTTGACATTGCTCAGTTTTGTGCAGTCTATAAAAGAGAAAAATGTTCGGAAAGAGTACCATAGAACCCCATACATTAATTATGTATTCCACTTCTTTGTCTTTCACGACAAAACTTTAAAAACAAAGTCTACTAGTCTGAATGCATAATTAATGTATGGGGTTATATGGTACTCTTGCCAAAATGTTCTTTCCAACTTCTTGGGTGACTCTTTGTGTCAACGTTCTGTCGGTAAATGTATCGTTGCTCACCAAAGGTGTCTTTTCGGTTCGTAGCAAGTAGTAAGGAAATAGTCTTTTTTTTATGCCAGTAGAACGAAGCTTATTGAACAAATTTTGTCTTCATGTACATTTTGATTGTCATTGTTCTCTTGTCCATTGTTAAAATATTAATGAAGCAAATGTGTGAAATATTTTAAAGTGGCACTGATCGATGAATGGATCGCACGTGGCGAAGTCTAAGCATGTTTTCCAAATAAAAAAAAGAATTGTGGAAGACCGGAAAAATAAATGGAATGTTGTTTCATGGCTGAATGCCGTTTTAGCATCAATAGTGAATATTCTTTCGAGAAAGGTTTGAATAATTTAGTTCGCCCTTGTAACAAGCCGATTTATGGGGTCATCCTCGGTGTAAAAACCTGACGAGGTTTTCTTTGTTTCATGAGGTATTGTTTTGCTGTATACGCTATTGTTTATAATGTTTTGTTGTCTTTGTTTTACGTCACTCGTGAGCTTCACAGGTTTTTACACCGAGGATGAGCCGATTTATGCGCGTTTTAACTTTTAGTTTTCTTAATATCATTGCTTTTCGGTGCCACCTTAAAAAAATCCCACCACACTGGTGACTGCCACCGCCTAAAGTCGAGTCTCACCTCGATCCTCAGTACCTTCTGTTTTTAAAGAGTCCATCGTGATACTCCACAAATTCCGATTTAATGTACGAGAGTAAATTTCGAAATTCTGGCAGCCACCATTTAAGCTAGGACATTGTAACAGTATCAGAGATGTTATCTTCGTAGAGTTTCTTTTACATTCATTGACTTCAGTTTGTTCTCCTGTATCCTCTGTGCTACAGTCGTTTTCGTCATCTCATTCTTCCTGCAATAGGAATGAACAAAACAATTTTGAGTCGCTTGGCTGATTTCAAACCTCTCGAGTATCGAATAATGGCAGATGAGTGTGGGAAGGGAGAGGCGTAGCGAGTTTTAACTATAACAGAATTCTAGAGGCAAAGACGTTTTCGGTGCCTTCACGAAGTTTATTGTAAAAGGCGGTTTTGAAATGTTACGGCTACAATTTCTTTTCAGGTTAAGAGTAGCCATAAACACAAACTTCAAACGCACCAGGCTGCGTCCTACGTGAATCTTGTGTACTATTACCACATTTTTGCGAAATCTTACTAATCGAGAGTAATTTCCTGCAAAAGGTAAACACGGTATTTCTTTAAACTTGAAACTTCAGTCAGTTTCTTCTAGTTTGGTGTCAAGGTGAACGACTCAAATGGCTCGAAGTCGAAGTCGAAGCATGAAACGAACCAAACGCGCACTCATTCACCGACTAGTTGTTTCTTACCCTTACAGTGAGGGAAAGATAACTTCAGTAGTAATTATGAAGGAGAGACCGAATGCTTACCTTCAGACATCATCCTTCAAGCGTGAGTCTATGAATTCCAACAGCAAGCGAACCCTTGGCACAAAGTGTCGTTATAGTAACTAGTCCTCACCCGTCCACGACCTGTTTAGTTTGATAAAACTTTACAATATTCTATGAATATTGAATATAGAAACAGACCAATCACTGGTGGGTACGTCACAAATATGACGCAAGTTTTAATCACACACCCTTCAGAGAGCCTATCAGAGGCTCCCTTCACGTGGAAATAATAATTCTTCAACTCAGTTTCAGTTGTATTTTTAAAAATTTTGAATTCAAAAATATAAATCGAATTATAGAAAAATTTAACACATAAATAAAAAAAACAATCAAACAAACCTAAACATAGAGATCGACAAAGAAAAAGAAAATTGACATGTTCCCCCGTTTGGATTTGAAATTTACTTGGAACAATATTCACAATCCCAGATTATTTAAAAATAAAATCACCAATATGCAAAGACCTTTAAGGCTTTTTAATAGCAAGGTACAAATGAGAACAGAATAAAGCATAAAAAAAGATTTAAAAAGAGGAAAACGGCAAGTTCCCCGGAACAGGATCTCCACCCTGAGTGGGACCTGGGTTCTACCCACTGAGCTGCGGGGAACTTGCCATTATGGGGGTAATTTTAAGATTATTCGTAACAAGTGCAGTACTAACTGAAAGGAACAAATGTACACGGATTCTGTGAAAAAAGTATTTTGACTCTAAAATGAAAATGACATTACTATAAAAACTTTGTTGTGTGATTTAATAATGTTCAAATTGAGCGGCGTTCCAATGTATGTTCTGAATTGAAGAGTGTAGGAAAAGGGTTAACTTACCAATAAGTAAAACAAAACTTTCGCTAATGTAATCAAGTCAAAAGACGAGTATACAAAGATACTGCATACTATTTAAAAGTCTGGTATAAAACGGCAAAAGGAATAAATCATCAAATATAGATATTTATATATATAGGGATGTATATATATAGGGATGTATATATATATATAAGGATGTATATGTAGTTGTTTTTTCTGCCTACCACTCATATGTATTTTTAACAATTATTCCACTCGGGCTTGTTGGATACGAGATGATTATAGCCAACTCGGCGCTACGCGCCTCGTTGGCTATCTATCATCTCATATCCAACGCGCGCTCGTGGAATAATTGTTTTATTAAAACGCCCCCAAGAAATTATTATTTTGTAAGAAAAAACCGGATTTTTTAGCTCCCTTTTGATTTTAAGCTGACGCGTACGCTTACCATATTTGTAGATTATGGTATATTGGCTCATCTACCATAATGGCTAAGCCAATAAAAAGTCTTGAATTGCATTATCCAATGATCCAGTTTTTAATAAATATATATATAGAGAGTTTAAAAATTGCGAGGATGGACAACTTCTGACGTCAAAAATATAAAAGATTTTAATAAAAAACGTTTCGGTCAGAGACTTTCCTCAGTTATTTACCTGTTATTTAGTTATTTACCTTCTTCAGTTATTTACCTTCAGGTAACTGAAGGTCTTTGACCGGAACGTTTTTTATTAAAATTTTTTATATTTTTCACGTCACAAGTTGTCCATCCTCGCAATTTTTAAACTTTCTACGTTCGCGTTTGCTGTGAGGTTTGGACTTATTCAACCTCCTGGCGCGGTGCACCTTTGTTGGCCTGAGAGTTCCACTAATGACTATATCTATATATATAGATAAAAAGCAAAAAGATAAAAAGAACCACAAGTTCCCCGGAACAAGATCTCCATCCTGATTGGGAGCGCTTTCACTGTACATTGTTCTACCAACTAAGCTGCAGGGAACTTGCCATGAATGGAGGACAAAATTTTAAGGTTATATTTAACAAGTGCACCACGAACTGCATGGAACAAGTGGGCAAAGATTCTGAGGTAATGGCGTTTTGACTCTAAGATAACATTACCACAAAAAGTTTGTTGTTTGATTTAATAACATTCAAACTCATTAGTGTTAAGATGCATGTCCTCAATTTAAAAGTGTAGGAAAAGGGTAAACTTGCCAATCAGTGGAAGAAAACCTTCGCTAATGTAATGAAGAGAAAAGACGAGTATGTAAAGACACTTGATATAAAAATGGGAAGATAAACAAATCATCGCCGATGAAGAAAAGAGAGAAAGAAAAGGAAAGACAAGAAAAAGGAAAAAGGAAACTACATAAACGTCAAGTCCCCCGGAACAGGATCTCCATCCTGCCATAGACCGCTTTCGCGGTACAATGCTCCACCCACTGAGCTGCGGGGAACTTGCCATAAATGGAAAGTAAATTTTAAGATTATATGTAACAAGTGGAGTACATTCTGAAATAAAGAAAGGCACAAAGACTGTGAAAAAATGTTGAGATTATATGTTACAAGTGGATTAGTGCTGCCTGGAACAATGCAAGAACACAACGATTTTGTGAAAAATTGTTTAGACATCACTACACGAACATGGTTGTTTGTATTAATAACGTTCAGAGAAGTAGAGGTCCGATGCATGCCCTTTCCTTAAAAGTGTAGGAAAAAGAGTAAACTCAACAATAATTAAGTGGAAGGGAACTTTGTATTAAGAGAAAAGACGAGTGTAAGAAGAAAATTACAAAATTATTTATAAGCTGGGTATAAAATGGGAAAAGAAAGAAAATTTAAAAAATGGTTAAAAAAGAAATCAAACAGAAAAGTGGCAAGTTCTCCTGTATAGATCATATTTATGCTATGTAGGGATACGAAACAAAGGTAGCAACCTGACGCCGGGTAGCCGTGATCTTCCCCAGTTCAAACTAAAATCAACGCCAAAATATTCATGGCGAGCTTTGCTCAAGAAAAAAAATTCTCAGCAGGCATCGTAAACTGGTGCCGAGGTTTGGGGAAGAAGGTGTTGGGTGGATGTCATAATTAACAATTATTCCACGAGCGCACGTTGGATATGAGATGATAGATAGCCAACGGGGCGCGTAGCGCCGAGTTGGCTATAATCATCTCATATCCAACAAGCGCGAGTTGAATAATTGTTTTATTAAAAACGCCCCCAAGAAATTATTATTTTGTAAGAAGAAACCGGATTTTTTAGCTCCCTTTTGATTTTAAGCTGACGCGTACGCTTACCATATTTGTAGATTATGGTATATTGGCTAATAAACCATAATGGCTAAGCCAATAAAAAGTCTTGAATTGCATTATCCAATGATCCAGTTTTTAATAACATTAATTACACCGTAATGTAATTACTTAGGTTAGCGCCCACGAATCCACGAGAGATACGCGATTGCGTGCGAGTTAACGCGGGGTCATCTGTTGGCAATGAAAATCAAAATCATGAAATGAAATGAAATGAAGTTTGCTGTGCGCGTAATGGTCATAAAATACTGCGTTTTCTCTGTTTCTGCCTGTTTCCTTACTATGACATTTCTAATCACGTAATCTTGCTAAGATCCTTCCTTTTCACAGAAGAGGCAATACCTGCGAGGCGCCGTATTCGAAAAAGCCTCTCTTTCGATTATTCATGTATGATCCTTTCGCTTGGTTTGCCATAAAATAGTAACAAAAGATGTTGCAATTTTCATGTGCCGTACGACCTGAATAACAACCGTATCGAATTTCCAGTATTGCGTCACGTGGTGAATCGATCAGTGTTCACGCTTTGCGATAGTAGTACACGATGTTATTGTTTTTGTACAAAACCTGTGGCGATCCCACGACTTGGCCTCGTATCCTGCAATTAAGGTTCATACATTTCCTTGAAGTTTTGGCCTTTGAGATCCCCCCATTCCCAAGAATTTCCAACCCTTTCTTTAAGCGGAGTATGGACATTTTTTGGAACTACACAATGCCAATTAGGCTGTAGCCTTGCTTCTGCAGTCCTACAAATGTAAGATGACAGAGAGCATAGGGAGTGTGTTTTTAATGTGAAATTGAGAAGAACATTGGCACGCCATCCCAAAATGCCAGTATTAAATGACAGACCACTTTTTCACAATCAAACAGTGATTACCGGGATAACATGTTTTTAGAATTAAATAATTCATAAGTAGTTTTCCATAATCCTCCAAATTCCATTAAAACAAGCTATGATTGTATTTACAAGAAGTTCCACATTCACATGAGGAAGTTTTACTTTGGCATTGTCACATTGTTTGGAAGTAAACATTCGAAACTAGGTTCTTTTAATAATGTTGTAAACAACTTTGCTATTTGTTGTTCACAAAAGTATATTAAATATATATGGAGAGCTTTAACTTTGCTTCCCTTGTTCATTTTCTTAGCAACTCCAACTAATGTCTTTGCGAAGAGACTTCCCCTTTGTTTGCTTCATTTTGATCTTGTTTTTCTTAATCACATCCTTTGTGAATGAGAATGAGCATACCCGTACATACAAAGTAATAATGCCATGCTATACATCCTTGATCAGTTATGACCAATCCATAGTTAGAAAGAACATCACTATCACTAGTAGCTTTGAGAGTTATTGTAACAATGTCAATTCTCGTGAAGCCACTTTCTGAGCTAGCTGGCAGAAGTAGTGTTCTGCCACTACAAAAATCTTCTGAGCTGGCTCTGTAATTGACCATAGCCCACCACAGTTCAAACTTGAAATAAGATTTTGCTTTGAATCATTGATACAGTCAAGTTTACCAGCCTTCAGTATTGCCATAGCTTGCTGGCTCTCCGCAGTACTGGTTCTTGCATGTTTCTTGTACAAATTGTGCAGCACATAACCTCCTAGGTATTGCAAGCCAGCCCTTTCCCTATCAGATAATACTGTAGTGGTGGGATAATTGTCACGAGAGTTCTTGCTTCTCTTACGGTATGCAATGAGGCAGTTGGCAACTTTAGTTGACAATAATGTGGCAGCATTCCTTGACAGTCCAGTGAAGAACTGTGTAAACTTCACAGGAACTGTTGCATAATATTTCTGAAAAACTTCTCTAAGTCTCCATTCTTTAAAAACCCATCATACATTGATTTTATACTAGTGAATTCGAAACTTCCTTCCTCTGGCTGTTAAAAAGAATACTTGCTTAGTTCATCACTCAAGCTTTTGGTAAACGCTTCAGTTTCATTTATTTTCCTGATTGCGGAAGCCACGACTTCAGCAAGTATGCTGACACTCAAAGGCTGAATAGATCCTTCGTGAAGACTGCTGTGTTTCAAACTTCTGTGTCGTTCATAACCTCCTTTCGTTTTATACTTTTTCCCCCAGTCTTTGCAGATAATTTCATGTTGCTGGACCTACAACAAACAAAGAAAAATTACGATTCGTGCAACATATTGCTACAACCAGCTAAAATTGGATGTGATACTCTGAACTCAGAGCTATTTTCCAGCAAGTACTTCTCATATTAAACGAGACATTCAGTGTAAAACATATTCTTAGCTTCTACAGAAACACTGATTAGTCATTGCAGGTAGGACATGCATATCTAAGTAAAATTTTTGGGTGTAGATTTTTTTTCGGCTGACTCGAGTAACTTGCCATGCCACAAATATATAACCGAGCGAACGTTTTGGGTCGGTAGCAATAAAGTAGACACGTAAATTAGCACAATTAGAACTTACATTGTTAACTGTTGCTACAAACTGCTGTTTGACTGTTTCATCTCCTTCTAAAATGTCTAAAATAACTTCGAAATCGTCTCCCCATAGCAAGAGATCGTCTACTCCATCCGCCATCTTGTTTTGAATGTGTGCACCTTCAACCTCAGAGGGCTCCTATTGGCTTATCGTTTGAAGTTTGATACATCATTGTTCTATTAACTCTGGCCTCATTTAAGAACTCTAGCCCAAGGGTCGCAAAATTGTCTTCGTTTTGGGACTGGTGGGCCGCGTCTCTGTTTGTATCCATTATTATCGCGAAATAATTAAGATTTTTAACAGAGTGACAACATGGATCTGTGCGACGAAGTACAAAAAAGTAAACAAACGTCCCTTTCGGCTCGTGAAAATCACGCCACATTTTAATACTTTGGTGTTGGAGCGAGCGCATTTGATCCAGTTGACTGTGAATGAAAAGCTCAAAATTAACGGGAAAAATGGAGGAAATCTAAGCTAAATGAAGTCTCGTGTCACTCTAAAATGTTTTAATACTCAACGATGGGACGATTTTGCGAAACGTGCAACTTGCGGCTTTGTTTTTGCTGCTTCAGTTGAATCAAGACCCAAAAGGTCAAAATTAATAAACGCGGCATTACCAGGAGTGATCATTGGTCGAGTTTATCTCTTGAATTTTCGAGAGGTCTGAGATTTCGGGGTCTGAGATTTCGGGGTCTGAGGTCTGAGGTCTGAGTTTTCGAGGTGTGAGTTTTCGTGACACCCCAAGCTCGCTTGCACTCGGGTAAAATGCTCATGGATTTTGCCGAAATTATGTCAATGAAGTGCAGTATGCGAGGGCTAAATACATCGATTTCTCATCGGCTAAGAAGCTCAAAGAAAAGCTCGACCAAAAAAATCGAGGATCTACAACAGCCGCAAGCCTCGAACCATATGTAGTATGGTATCCCTGTGTATTATGTATTCGTATCTCACGTGACTAGCACGTTAAGATAGATCCGCCATCTTGATTAAAACTGTTGACATTTATATTTGTCTCGTCCTGCTTCTTATTATTACACCATACAACAACTTCTAGTTCCTCCTGTTCTTCCCCTTGATTTGTAATGATATTAGGTATAGCGCATTAGATCATATATCTAATGAATTTTGCGCTATAGAAATAATAAAATTATTATACGAAAAAATCCTTAGTCTTTATGCTTTCCACTTTTGCTCGAACAGCCAACAATGCATAAAACCATCCCTTCTTTCTCACACGAACTCTTCGTTAGATACGCTGAGACCTCACCAATCGGTCATCAATGAGATACTTGTTCATCTTTCGTTCAAATTCTAGCTTCTTCCCTCCAGTGTTTTCCAAGATAATCGCCGGGAAAGTCGTAAGCACGGCTTCCATTTTATGATTGGTAAATCCGCATAGCTATTCCCCAGTCTTTCCTTGTTTTTGCCATCACTTGCATGATAATGACGTATATTCACGGTTTTTATTCGAAGTTCTTGCATGACTGCTACGCTAACTCTTTACACCGTGAACTAGTATTTATAGTCCTTCACTGTTGTGGTTACATTTCCTTTTAGGGGTACGGACAAGGACACTCCTACATCGGTTATTACTTGCCCAGTTTATTCTCATCACCGGGTTCAAAAGTTTAGAAAAAAAAAATGCGTTTCAATCTATTACATTTCGCCTAATAATTATTTATGTTTACCTTTGGTAATGATGAATCGTCTTGCCAAAGCATCTCATTAAACAGACACAGAGTCAAATTGGGTAAAAATTCCATCAAAACGGCTCCAAGACATCTGTATATGTTTACAAAACTAGAAATAGTTTTTTATTCATCAGTTGTTGAAATCTAGAATTCAGGGAAAATTCATAGAAACTGCAAAATTTACAAATACCGGAAGTCACGCATCATACTGACCCGTGATTGGCTTATTTACCGTTTAGTCGCAGGGACTGGTCGCACAAACAGTTCACACGAAGGGACAAACATTTGTTTCATGCGACGAGTCCTTGCGACTAGTCGCACGAATTCAAACCAGTTTGATTTCGTGCGACCAGTCGCAGGGACAAAATTTTGGTCCCTGCGACCACAGAAATGTGTGGTTCAAACGAAGGGACTAGTCGCATGAAACTGGTCGCTGGGACTAGTCGCAGGGACTAGTCCCCTCGTGTGTGCCTACCTTTAAGGTGTTCACACGAGGGCACTCAATTGCACAAGAACATAGGAAAATTAAGAGGCAAAAGATGTTTCTTAGTCTGGTGCGTTACACGAAACAATGAAAATTTGGTAACTTTTCATTGTAGCACTATTAAACATCAACGCAAATGAACTGCACTTATTCAGTCGGATTATTCATGCTTTTACATGTTCCGTTTTTGTTTTTGTTTTTTTTTATTTTTAAGAGACACAGAGTAAAATAGGGTAAAAATTCCATCAAAACGGCTCCAAGACATCTGTATATGTTTACAAAACTAGAAATAGTTTTTTATTCTTCAGCTGTAGAAATCTAGAATTCAGGGAAAATTCATAGAAACTGCAATGTTTACAAATACCGGAAGTCACGCATCATACTGACCCGTGATTGGCTTATTTACCGTTTAGTCGCAGGGACTGGTCGCACAAACAGTTCACACGAAGGGACAAACATTTGTTTCATGCGACTAGTCCCTGCGACTGGTCGCACGAATTCAAACCAGTTTGAATTCGTGCGACCAGTCGCAGGGACCAAATTTTGGTCCCTGCGACCACAGAAATGTGTAGTTCACACGAAGGGACTAGTCGCATGAAACTGGTCGCTGGGACTAGTCGCAGGGACTAGTCCCCTCGTGTGTGCCGACCTTAACAGACACAGAGTCAAATTGGGTAAAAATTCCATCAAAACGGCTCCAAGACATCTGTATATGTTTACAAAACTAGAAATAGTTTTTTATTCATCAGTTGTTGAAATCTAGAATTCAGGGAAAATTCATAGAAACTGCAAAATTTACAAATACCGGAAGTCACGCATCATACTGACCCGTGATTGGCTTATTTACCGTTTAGTCGCAGGGACTGGTCGCACAAACAGTTCACACGAAGGGACAAACATTTGTTTCATGCGACGAGTCCCTGCGACTGGTCGCACGAATTCAAACCAGTTTGAATTCGTGCGACCAGTCGCAGGGACAAAATTTTGGTCCCTGCGACCACAGAAATGTGTAGTTCACACGAAGGGACTAGTCGCATGAAACTGGTCGCTGGGACTAGTCGCAGGGACTAGTCCCCTCGTGTGTGCCGACCTTAAGGGACTTGTCCCTGCTACCGGTCCCCTCGTGTAAACCCTTCAAAGACTTGTCGCCGGGACTAGTCGCAGGGACTAGTCCCCTCGTGTGTGCCGACCTTTAAAAATAAAAAACAAAACAAAACAAAAACGGAACACGTAAAAGCATGAATCATCCGACTGAATAAGTGTAGTTCATTTGCGTTGATGTTTAATAGTCCAATTTTGTTTTCGTGTAACGCCCCAAACTAAGAAACATCTTTTGCCTCTTAATTTTCCTATGTTCTTGTGCAATTGAGTGCCCTCGCGTGAATGCCTTAAGGGACTAGTCCCTGCTACCGGTCCCCTCGTGTAAACCCTTCAAAGACTTGTCGCCGGGATTAGTCGCACGGACTAGCCGCAGGGACTAGTCCCCTCGTGTGTGCCGACCTTTATTATTTCAAACAGAATATCGTGCCAATTTGGCGACCCATACACACCCCATACGGGCAAAGCTGTTAATTAGTTTGGTAAATTGTCTTCTTTTTATCGCTTTACTTACTTTTCAAAATAATATTACGCTGTTATTTCCATAACTAACGTTACCAAGCGCTTTATCCTTTGCACCCTATCATAGTCCATGGCCTTGCCGAAACCACATGTTTCTACATTGTTCATTCTTTTAAAATAACTACATGTTAAAAGAAATTTTTGAACATTGTCGAACCTTGTAGTTGAACACTGTAGTCTGGGTGTTATACCACTTTATTAACCGTATGATACATCATTGTTACATTACTATGTATTTTTTCGTATTGTTTAAGGGTGATATATCCCCCCTTGCTCTTCCTGCGCTGCCGCATATGTTGACATGAACAAGCTGCTAACTTACCTAGAGTAGCACAATGAGGAAATGTGGAGGAGATGAAAATGAATGGTACAGTCATTATCTAACGCCGGGGGAGAAGGGTTAGAGGTCTATTTTTTTGGGGGGGGATTACATGGTTTTCAGGATGAACAGAGGGGGATCAGTCGTCTCTGACAGAATTCAAAAGGGGGGAACATCGAAAATTGACTGCCAATGATGGGGGGAGGTCATAACAATAACACAGAACCTCATGGGAGATCAGGTAAATTTGATCGGGACAACCAAAATCCTTGACCCCTACCCCACCCCCCCTTCTGGGCGATAAATAAAGACCGCTTCCAAAAGGAAATTCCTTCTTTTCTCAAATGTTAATTTCTATTTGTCAACTTCACTAGAGTGGTTTCCATTCTCTTTTGCCAGACTTGCACAAAAGTTTCCGTTTGAAATAAAGGGGGGGGGGGGGGCGGAAGAATGCACCACATTAATGAAAACTAACTGCGACATATTAAAAACATGCAGGAAAGTTAATTCGAAAGTTTCAACTAAAAAGTAGCTCATGAACAGTTACAGTTTATCGAGATAACACTGGAAGGTACTGTTGTAAAGCATTCATTTGTTTCAAAGATCTTCCAGCCTACTACTGAGGGAATCCACTTGAGATTGGAGCCAGCCTTCGACTTCCTTCCCATAATTTTTCATCCAGTTGATACACCCCTCTATATACTCCAAGGATTTCTTTGTCGCGCGCAGGGATCCCACTTTATCCTTGTGCTGATTGATAAAATCTTTGAACTTCGTAAAAGATGGAAAGAACGTGTAAAAAAATACATATCATCATATGACGTCTGTTCTTTCTCTAACAAAACTTTCAAGGAAAAGACGAGGTACATCTTTGGGAATACGGATGTTTTAACCGTAACCGCCTACGAAAAATTTCATGTTTTTTCAAAATAAATGATTTTTATTTCAATTCATAGATCTCTCACGTTTCCCACGACCCGTCAATAACATTCCCTTCCCCGTGTTTAATGAGCCCTTGTTACGCTTGCAAATGATAAGGGGGTCATGTGTTTACAAAACTCTATCAGCAAGTACCTCTTGAAGTTGAAACTCCGTGTTCATCCCTCGACTGGCGATGTTGATCAAATAACTGACTTCCATTGCGTCATTTCCCATCCTAGGTAAATAAATAAGCTTCGTTTTAGACGGACATAATACCCTTAATACTCTCTTACTGTTCTCAATGTTCCTAATTTAATAACTTTTTCCTCACACATTCGTATTCTTGATCCTCTCCCCGCCTCTGTGCCTTTGTGTAAAAATTTAATTTGAAGTTTATACAAGTTTATGTAGAAGTGAAATCAAATTTCTGTTCACATCACAGTTAAAAACTGTTTTTAAAAAGTCAACCTTGAAAAACTGAGGGACGTGGTAGAATTATGGAATAAGGTTTGAGCATCCTATTGTACGACTTTATGCGCCTACTGATAAGGCCAGAACAGATGACGATGAAGAAGATTCATTTCCAAGAATGTTAACCTTACGATCTGTCTCTATACCAAGCGGCTGACAAGAAGAATTCGTTTAATAGTCAAGAGCTTCTTTAGTTGGCGATCATTTCCTATATTCTGGTGACCTTCATGTGTGATTCAGGTGTGTTATTGTAAAGAAATGTTAGATGCTGGTCAAAGGGTTAAGACACGAAAAGAGCAAAACTAACAATTGCAAATTCGTGATTCACACCGCAAAGAGTGCTGAAAATCATACTATAACATGAACCCTGGCGGCCTGTCTGTTGCGTCTCCTTTTTTAACCCAGGTGAACCTTTATACCAAGGAAGAAGGACTATCGGGAAGAGGGGGGGGGGGGCTACCGGCGTTCTTGTTCACACGCTAATTTGATGGCTTGCAAAGCTTGTCTATCCTTTCTCGTGTAAACGCCAACAAACAGTTATTTGCGAAAGAGTTGTCCTTCCCAGTAATTTGACGCTGGTTGGAGGCACATCCGAGTAAAAAAGCCCTTTTAAAGATGCGTGTGCCTTGGTACTAAAATACTGCAAGCATACAAATGGTTCTCACTTTTTCACGATCTTGTCAAAGTTCTTTCTGATGAAATCCCAAGTCAGAAGGCGTCCATATACATGTGATCCAACCCCTGATATAGCGTGCAACATGTCCTGTGTTCTAATCTTTGTTTCGTCAAGTGAAGATTCCAGGATCCTAATTTCATTGAAAACAGATTTTCATTAGAGGGCAAATTTGAACTGCTAATGAAGTGGGATCATAAGAATGTTACAGAACCTTATGAAGGGAGTGACACAACCAAAATCCTCCAAACCCCCCCCCCCCCCCGTCCTTCCCTGGCGACAAATCATGACTGGTTTCTTGTTACTATATAAACAATTGTCTCGGAAAATTTAGTGTAAGGCTGTAACTCAGAGGTTTAAACCATAAAAAATCAAAATAAATATCATAAAATAAATATTCCGCTATTCCTAGGATACGAAGCAAAACTAATGGCTGCTGCTGGAGATTAATGTGAACGAACTTCCTTTCAGGAAGGATTTCGACAAGTCTTCTTCACGCCCGCAGTAAAAATATTTTCTGCTCAGATTTCCCCACAATCTGTCCTGTCTCATTTTTAAGTCATTTACCCCGGATGCAAATGTGTTAAAGAAATAGAGCGCTTCCCGCATGAGTTCCATGAAGCCAATACCAATGTCATGACATCGGCCAATCAGAACACAGGAAAATTAGTAACCCGCCTGGAGCGCGGGAAAAACGCGAGTGAGCCGGTCCCGGCTGATTTTATATTTGCATCTAATTGGTTGGAAGGATAACGCGAATTTTGTTTTTCTTGTAGTGCGAACGAAGAAAAACCATTGCAGTCCGGGCTATGATAACTTTCCAAACTGTGTTGAAATTGTCTCTTAAGTTTACCTGTTTAACAGCCAAGGTTCTTTGGTGCCTGTTAAAGCGTACAGTATCCTGGATTTCTCAGTGGCGTCGATGGAGTTCTGGTATTTCTCCCACATAAATTCCCATTCCTCTAATCCGCCGAACTTAATGGCGGTGTGGTATACAATGTCCCGTAGATGAGGAGAGATTGTAAGGCTAAAAAGAAAGGGAATTTTCATAACGTTAAGTTATAATGAAAAGCGTAAACTAGGAAAGGCCTTGATATGTTGTCCTTGATGGTTATGCGTATGTGCGTGATTGAAAGAACTGAGGGAGGGGAAAGGAAAAAGTGGAACGACGAGCAAATAAACGAAACAAAATGACGAATGGGGACGAATAAATAAAGAAGACAATTAAACGAATAAACTGAGAAAGGTGAACTCAAGAACGAACGAGTGAGCGAAATACAAAACGGATGAGTTAATGACAAACAGACAAACGAAGGAGCAAGAGAATAATTTGACGAACAAGCAAAGGACGGAATGAACAACGAAGGGAAAGGAGTATGTGTATGTTGTGTAACACAGATGTTCATCTTGTCATTAGCGTGGGACGAAGAAAAGATTCCGAGTTTCCATGAAGACATGAAGAATCGAACCTTACACCTTTAAATTCCGTGTTCTGATGTGATAACACTGAGCTACAGAGAACTCCGTGGTGAGCTGAGCCATGAATTGGTTTCCCTGTGACACGCCTCCTGCATAGTGCTAAGATCAGCATTGTCTGAAGCGTCATTTTTAATAAATAGAAATAAGATAATTTTGATGGTGTATTTTGAGTTTGTTAATAATGATGGTTTGTATTTTTAACCTCTGATTCTTCATCCACATTCTGAATCCTGTCAAACTGTAATCCACTGCATGCTCATCACCGTGGCTGGCCAATGTTGACAGCACGTTGCTCCGCAGATACCTGTCAAAAATTCACCAATTAAATTTCATGGTAAAAAATATCACTGTACTATACTCATACTGTAGAATGCCGAATTGGATATGAAAAAGCGCGGAAACATGGACAAGGCATTTGGACGAAGGTTAATTAAAACTGAATATTCTTGTTGTAGGATTCGGGTTATATCGTTACGGAGACGTAGGAGACGAATTTTCCGGAGTTCTGTGTGCATATTTGTCATCAGACCCTCTTTCACCTTATCATTAACGACACCTGCGGTTTTGGAAAATCTTTCTCAAAAAGTATTCTTAGCAGACGATAATGATCCTCTGGGTGTCTTTACTTACATCTTGAGGATATCGCCATCAGTTCCCCATCCCACGTACTTTTCGAGTGGCTTCACTTTCTTCACAATGTATTTCTGTGCAAAGGAAGGAAGATCGCTAAAGTTGGTTATAATAAATCCTGTCGGACTGCAATCAATTCCCCGTGAGTGGTTGATCAAGTGACCGTACTGATTCGCCATTTTTATTTTTCCGCTTGGCGTCTCTTTGGATATACCGTGAGCAGAAGAACTAACGTATTCTGAACAAAATCACTGTTTGATCTCGTGTTCTTAGAGCGAAACCAAATTCATCTCAACAGCCAATCAAACAAAGGCAAATATCAGCCAGCCAGTGAGAACTCAAGGTAAACACGCGCGACTGGTCCTGAGCGCGGGAAACGCGTATCGCAAAGTCGCGATTGGTATAAATTTGCATCTGATTGGTTGGGAAGGGGGCAGGAGTTTTCTTAACCAATCAAAGCAAGGAGTGAAGGAAGAGAGAAGCAATGTATCCCAGGAAGTTATTTTATCACGGGTAATCTCAGACTTTCAAGCCTCCACTTACCCGGTAGAATCCGTATGAAGGACGCATGGTCAACATTGACCCAATGAAACCCAAGTGACCGAGAGCAGAGGACCATGGGACATATTCTCTTTCCTTATCCAAGTAATTCGTTAGACCCAAAGCAGTGGACATGTCCAGTTGGCCAGCCCTGCGCACAGAAAAAAAAAATCAAAAATTCGTTTGCCTTCATTTCGCCTCAGACTGTTGCTGTGTTTTTTGGGGAACGATAAAAACTCTCCCCTCCCCCCCCTTCCAAGCTTCGGCAAAACAACTGTCAGCATTACAACAACGAAGCAAGGTGGAGCTGTAAGCGTGTATGTTACTCAGTCTTTATCTTTAAAAGCTAATAATTTATCATAATAAAAAACATGGCATGTTACTAAATCCCAGTAATGATCTAGTACAAGGGCCCCTATTGGTAAACCCTCCCTTTAGCCCCGTCATGATAGGGGAGCTTTAAGCACAGGGGTTTTTGGGTCGCAGATGAAAGCCCGAAGTTGAGTTGCGTTTCCTCTACGCGTCTCACAGATTTTTTTTTCTGATTTTCGTAAACTACATCTAAGTGTGTGGAACATTTTTCAATCGAGTGGCGAGATAACGATGGTTTTACTTTTCTTCGCTCTGTGATTGCAGGCCAAGCCTCTCAATCAATCAAATTCAAAACTCAAAGCAACGCTGACCCGATCTCTGCCAACCTTCCAAGCTCAGGCAGTTTGCTCGTTTTCTTTTTTCTTTGAATTCTCACTGGCTCCTTGTGAAATCTTTCTGTGTTCTGATTGCTTATTGCAATCACTTTGGGTCATGGTCTCAATACATTCAAACGAAATGAGCTCTAACTTAGTAAGCCACATTATCAGGTAAACCACGCTTCCTTCCTTCATCATACCTGGCCAAGTTGAAAGCATCATCAATCAATCCACTCCTATCCACAGCGGCCAAAACCTAAAATAAACGACAGAAACTCGTTATCGTTACTACTGGATTTTCTTAATTTCATACAAACGTTTGGACGCGTCTGGCAGTTGATGAAGGTAATGGAAAGGGTCAGAGTGTTCCGTTTAATCGAATTCAGGATCTTCAGTCGAAAGCCGTTGTAGTTATTCGATGTATCTAGTCTAGTATTTCCTTTTAAGATCAAACTTTCACTTGATTTAATAAATCATTCTCACTCAACCAAGTTGTTTTTGTGTTGAATGTTCGCGTGAAATATATATATCGTATTATGGATTATACCTTCCTTAAAAAGGAATTTTTACGACCCACAACTGACGAAAGAGAGTACGAGAGTTCATTACGACTAGCTTTTACGACTTTTCATTACGACTAGCACAGCAACTCAAAATTGGAGTGTATCTGTTGTAAATGCCAGAATATAAATATCAAGTCGTTTAACTTTCGTAGGTTTTCAACTCACTACATGTAAGTGCTCGGGAAAGTTTCGAGAACGAAAGTCTCGCTTTTAAGCCGACATTGAGATGCTGGAAGATTTACCGAGAACAAGTCATCAGTGGAGGAAGTGTCCCTCAGACATTCATAAATCTCTAGTAATGGCAGCTTCTTTTAGCTTTGAATTCCCATTGGGTTAGTCTCCTCTCGCAGCCGTTCTTTGTCTCAGGATCCCTGTGTCTCCCTCCCCACAAACGGCCGTTTGTGGGGAGGGAGACACAGGGATTCCGAGACAAAGAACGGCTGCGAGAGGAGACTACCATTGGGTCTGTAAGATACTTTCCTTTGTTTTGATTAATGATTGTGATTCCTTGCTGTTGGTTTCATGACACTCAAAGCAAATGCAATCTAAAGAGCACCTGTTTACCTTGTGATTGCTCTGAAGCTGTTTGACAAGGTTGTTCCAGTTCTTTTTGCTGTAGTTTACACGATAAAAACCTGTCTGTCCAACGTTTGCCTTTATCCATTTGTATTTCTTGACAGAAGGAACGTGAACTGCGAATAAATACAAAAAGGTTAGAATTAAATCTTTACTTAAAATCTGGTCAACGCACACTTTTGCTTGATATGTAACCCAACGTAAATAGACATTTATTGCACTTCGCATGGCAAACAGCTATTGACGCTTTCATTGAAACCTTCAAATCAACTTTTAAGGTTTACAATCTCACTTTTTATTGATAGATTTAATTTCTCAGTTATCAGTAACATGAACACAACATCACCCATTACAGCACTCCCCTACTTCAGGTTTTGAACGGGCAGAAATAACATGGTGACTTTCACGAAAAAGAGCGACATCATTATATCTCAACGATTTCCACCCAATTTCCAGTCCCCACTCACCGTTCTCCTTTTTCATCCACACTGTGTGTTGCTTGTGAGGGTTTCGTGACGTCACATATGTTAGAGGCACGTACCATCGATAACTGCAAAACGTATCCAATGAACGTGGATTCAAAATGTACATTTATAAATTTCATGAACAATTTTTCACGATAACAAAAGAAAAAACCTCAACATGTTAACTGTTGAGCGATTGCAAGCATACTTCTTAAACTGACTTTCACGTACATTGTAAATACCATAAGTTACGATTCTTAAGTTACCAATACGTAAGTTAAAGATGTCTTCTTTGAGTTTCATTTTAATCTATCTCCTTTGTACTATCAGGTTCAGGAAAGGAAGTTTAAAAACACTTAATAATTTAAATACATCAACAAAGTTGAAATGGTAAATTGGCCAACGTTACGATTATAAAAGCTGACGTTTCGAGCGTTAGCCCTTCGTCGGAGCGAATAGGGGAATTGTGGGTTGTGTGTGCTTTTAAAGGCAGAAAAAAGAGCTACGTAGCTCCACCAATCACGTAGCTCATTTTTCTGCCTTTAAAAGCACACACAACCCACAATTCCCCTATTCGCTCCGACGAAGAGCTAACGCTCGAAACGTCAGCTTTTAAAATCGTAGCGGTGGCCAATTTACCACTTCAACTTTGTTGATATATTCAAATTATTTCGTTAACTCCACCGACGCAGCCCCAAACAGTTTCTTTAGAAACTATCAGCCTTTATTCTTTAATAAGACTTACCCTTTAGATTCGTCATCGTATTGTTTTGATCCTTGTCTAATATCTCTTAAAAATCGTTTCTGAGTTGCAAACAACTTTTTGGAGCCATCTCTCGCTTGAGCGCTATTCTCCGCGATGTAGACCACAGGGTACCCTTTCTGTTTGATCCATGTGTCCATGATAGCTTTTACATCGAGATCTTTGCAGACCTGAGAAAACCGAGAGAAGACAGAACATTTGAATCTTCTTGTAGAAACAGAAAAAGTATCCGTGAGTGACGCTGGCTGCCAAAGGCACTGTAATACTGCACTGTAACCAAACGCAAAGTAATATCATTGTTAAGTAAATTTCTTTGTGAATCTTGACAAATAGTCATTAGCGCTTCTATCCCTAGCCATCGATGTTTCTTCTTGTTTTATCCTAACAACTCTTCGTTTCGCTCGTTTTTTTTTCTTACCGAACTGTTTTAGAAGGCTAGCCTGTTTTACGCTCTAGAGCATACATCCCTTCGGACCCATGCATGCTTTTTAGGGGGCTCGTCTCTGCTGACCAAGGGCCGGATCCAGCACAAAAAATGACACAAATTATTTTGGCGTATTTCAACATGTTTCATCTGTATCTTTACCTCACTTAATGCGCTCCATAGGTCATCAGCGGCTGCGTTCGCATACTTGTGACGATTTAGGTACAGCTAAAAATAAAGGTGACAGCAACACATTGAAATTTAAGGAAATCTTTTGAAGTTGAATTAATAGACGGATAAATTAATAGACGGATAAATTAATAGACGATGAAGAAAGTTAGTAATGACCTCCAGTCCGCTTTGGAATTTCCTGTCTCCGATAAAACTCCTCAGCATACGGATTATGGATGAACCCTGTCAAAAAAAAAAAAAAATAGATAGATAGATAGATAGTTCATTTATATAACTTTGCAACCAAAAAGTTGAATTACGTCATATTTAAATTCCTACATAATTAAAGAGATTAAAACTAGATCTACAAGCGCAAACTATTAAAATATGGAATCAGAAAATCTTATGCCTTAAGTGCACTTGAAACAATGAAAATTTTACGAAATCTCTCAGTCTTGAAAACCGGTTTGAACATGCGTGACTTCCTGAGGTTATAACACTTGGTATTTTGTGGGGGGAGTAAATTCTTAAGCTTACTGTCTTTGTTTTCCAAAATGTTCCTAAAAAGTTTGTCCGTCAGAAAGTATCTCCACATGTGTGGTTGCCGTTTGATGTTGCGATTACACACATGAAATGAATAAAAAATAAACTAAACATACAAAAAAACAGAACAAAAAACAAAATAAAAAACAAAACAAGAAAATCATAAAGTAAAATGTTTGGTTAGGCAACTTTTTAACATCATAACGGGGAGTTTTGAGCCATGGCTACCCAATAGAATACCATTTTCTGCTCGAGTACGATCAGAAAACAATCGCCACGATAACTTTGGAGACACTTCTTATCAAGATAAATGTTACCAATTTCCAGGCAAAGTGGAGGGGAGGGGAGGAGAATTCTCGGATATATTTGACTGCCCCTCCCCCCTGCTTTTCAATGAAAAGTTAAAAACTTGTTAAACTTAAAACAACATAGAATGTCCCTATATACCAATAAGAAGTTATTGTCACACACCCCACCCCACCCCCCTCCGTCTCCCGTCCCTTAAGCTTTCCCTTTGTTTCCATCCTGTGGCTTCAGGTAAAAGACAGCGTAAGATCTTGTCACACGAGGTAGTTCATGGATTATTCTTAAACGTTCTAGTTGAGGATCTTACTTTGTCATAAGAGATGCTGTCAAAGATCTCCGTGATCTGAGAGGGATTCTTGACCGGTACAGATATGGGGTGGGTGTTGGCCATGCTGTCAGCGGACAGTGCCGTCTGTAGTGTGTGAGCAACAAACTGTTCCAGCTGTAAGACAAATGAAGATACGGCACGATAAACAAATGAAGTCTAACACTGTATTAAGGTGTAGCTCATCAAGCAGCACTATTGGAAAGTATCTCCGCATGTGAAGTTGCCGTTTGATGTTGCGATTATACACATGAAATGAATTAAAACTGCGGCGCAAAACTACCCATCATACCCTCAGTTCAAACCACAGCACCTCAGAATACTCATGGAGCAGTGCCGTTGCTATTTTGTCAGAGCGTTCTTCCATATTAAAGGTTAACCGAAGCGTTTCGACACTTACTAAGGCTACTAGATCTACTCGCAGACGTACTTGCCCGTTAATTCCGCGCTGAGATCACGTCTACAGATTCAAGCTTACCACTTTCCAATCCTTTCGGAAGTGATCTGTTCCGATGTATTCCACATAGTTAGCAAAGCCTTCATTGAGCCACAAGTCATTCCACCACCTCATAGTGACTAGGTTACCAAACCATTGGTGCGCAAGCTCGTGAGCCACCACTATTGCTACATCCTGTTTGTCAGCGGCGCTGGCAGAAGCCGGGTCACTCAGCAGGTAAGTTTCGCGGAAAGTAAGTATTCCCCAGTTTTCCATGGCTCCAGCCGCGAAATCAGGCACAGCGACTAGGTCTGCGAAGTGAAAAAAAAAATGGAAAAGTTTGAAAGTTTGACGGTAAAAAATGCAAAAAGTATCAAACTGATTTACTTCTTAAGGTCCACGTTATTTCTCTTCAGGCAGAGAATTCACCGGAGCGCTGGAACGAGAGTGTGAAGTTAATATATTTCCGAGAAATTCAGTTTTTGCTTTGTCCTACACTAAGGATATAAATAAATTGAACACCTACCCATCTTAGGCAGTGGGTACGGTATATTGAAGAAATCCTCATAATAATTCAGAACATTTTCTGCAACACTGACGGCCAATCTCGTGCTCTCGATGGCATCCTTTCTGGACCAAACTCGAATCTGTAAGAAAACATCAAAGACGTTTAATAAACAGTAAAGCAGTTACATAGAACGGAGAAACATGGAATAGGAAGCCAAAGTTATTTTACCCTCTACTCAGTGGTTTTCCTTTTTTACGGGCCACGAAGCGTCCGCGACGTACGATTTTTAAGGTGAAGAGAGGAAGGAAAAGGAAGACAAAAGCTTCTGAGGCCGGGTAAAGTTTTTATATAAAATACCACCTTATTTTATGGAAAGGAGTACGTAAAGATACAAGTTTTGTGGTCCATTTTGCTCGCAAGAACAAGCTTCAGAGGGGATCTTCTTTTTCAATTTAAGCTGGTCAGAAATCCAGCATAAGGTCATCTGTCGATTAAGACCCTCCCTTAAACAAGCCCCTTTCTATCGAATAAGACTCCCTCTCTGAGACTCTGATACGACCCTTTCTGTCTTACAAGACCCTCTTCCCCTTACTCTTGGTCCCCCTCTCTCTGATAGGTCCTCTATTTAGGAACCTCCAAAAGTAATAAACCCTGTGTGGATTTGTGACAGCGTTGACGGCTGGGAATAGTAAGCTAAGGACAACTGCGAAATGCAAACATCTTGGGCTTCAGTAACACCAACCTTCTTCCCAGCTTTAGTGCGCGTTTCCTTGTAAGCAAAATCACAGACGATGAAGGCCAGTAAATAAGTGCTCATCTTAACACTCTCCTTAAAGTGGCTCTCCATGAAGCCGTCGTCCCGCGTGATGACCTTTTCCACAGGCATGTTTGAAAGGGCTGAGTATCCCTTCTCGTGCACCAGGGTGACGATGAACTGTGATTTGAACTCAGGCTCGTCAAAACAAGGGAAGGCGGCTCGAGCGTCCGTGGCTTCAAATTGAGTTGTTGCCATGTGCCTTTAACAAAAGAATAAACAAATGTAATAGGTAAGGTGGTTGCTGCAATCTGCAACAAAAAAAGATTTATCCACTACATCGCAGTTCTTAAACTGTTCCCATTCCGCGCCATACAAAGAAAAAAGACAAACGCGACTTCGTCGCAAGTGATGAAACCTCCGTCGCTAAATGGGCGATAGTCTTGTATGACAAAAATACGTCCATGAAGTACCCTTCTCTACTATTTATCACCGACCATTTTTACTTTTACCATCTAAATGATTTACCACAAGTATATAACCTGCTAGTTTGTATGCTTCTGGTATAACTTGATACTGATAATTAAATAAAAATCTGCGTCATTTGATTACCGTGAAATGCATTAAGTACATGAGATAATTACGCAAATTAGTTCTAGCGAAACTGTTGTGTTTTAACGAAGATACATGTTAGTTACGTATCAGTGTGAAATTGCTTAGGGAAAATTGACACCGGGAATCTCAAAATCTGACGTTCAGGCATGAGCCCCCCCGCCAAAGCTTCAACAGATATTTTGCCCCGATCGAGGGTTACGTCAGGACGATCAATTGACCTTCGTGTAATTCACAATTACAATGAATTAACCCTGCAACTCCTAATATCTGATTGCTAATTCTCCCCTTTAACTTTTACATATTTCCTTGTAGATTACTAAGAGAATTTGGTGTTAGATCAAGATAACAACTTCTACCTGATAAGTTTGAGTATTCTCATTACCTGTTTGCCATATAATGTATGGATATTATAGGGAGAAGTTACGCATTAATCACTTCTAGGAGTTAAAAAGGCCGGTCAAGAATAGAAATTCTACCTGACTTCTCCGCTCTTGGTCTTGTACGAACTCTTGTAAAATCCTGTCATTGTGTTCGACAAATGCCCATTAAATTGAAGGTTCACGGTGTATTTTTCGCCTGCCTTGAGCTCATCTTTCATCTCAACCAGATATTGTTCAAACTTCTTGCTTTCTGCCACTCGTAAAACAGGAAGGTGGTTGTGACCCGAGTCCTGAACACCATAGCTTGTTATCTTCAGGCGCTTGACATGAAGGAGAATATTTCTCGTCGGTTTCTCGCAAACCACATCGATTTTTACCCCTCCGTGAAAATCGAAGCTTGATAAATTTGGATGAAGGTAGACTTGATATCTTTCCGGTGTTATATCCTTCGGTAACAGGATGTGTTTGTGCGGGAAATCTTTCTCAGTCTCTGTTGAACGGGCTAATCGATCTCCTGTGACAAAGTTCACGGCTCGACGGTAAAATTCAATTTCGCTGTCGGATGCATGGACGAATGCGGAGAAAATAAACAATACAACTGCACCGAGAGCAATGGATAAAGTTAAAAAGATCGCGCACAGTTTCCCATTACAGAACCGGTTTTCCTGATACTTTACGCGTGATTGCGAGTTTGGAGATAAAGATTCGCTGCCATCTTCTTCTGGAGCTACTCTATATCCCCCTCGTTCGCGCATCATCAAAAAAAAATCACAACTTTTGCTTTTCGTTTATGTCCTTTCCACGCTTGTTCGCGGTTTTGCGAGATCTGTCTTTGGTTTTGTATACCAATAAGATCATGCGATTTTTTCAGGTGTCTAATTTGAGATATTTACAACGATCCCCAAGCAGTCATAGTGATGTAAATACGGAATCCGCCAATAGGAACAGGGGCCAAAAAGCGCGCGAGCAACACGAACAAAGGATGTCTAAAAATATAAGGTTTTCACATTAATATTTGGTAATGAAGCGTTGAAATCCTCTGGAAAGTTCTGTTTCTTGTTCGATGATGTGGGAAAGAGAGTAAAAAAATACCAAGAACTCCTTAAAGAGATGGATTCTGTGAATTAAAAAAAGCAGCAGGTTGGCACAGGTGGCCGGCACACTTCTCATTTCCGGTTCATCCTTGACTTCACAGAATCCCGAGGAGGTTTCTGGGACCAAAGAACTGCGCATGTGCATGTTCAAACACATCTGAAAAGAAAGAAACTTGTTCTCTGGATTTTTTCTCCGACTTGGCCTGATGCTCATCAAACTTCAGGAGCCAAGACTCTAATTTCGTATTTGGGATAAAAGTGACTCTTTTTTAGGAGTAGTTAATCAGTTCAGTAAATTATTTTATTGTCACGACAACAGATTAATATTAATTAACAATATATTCGAAATGCAATCGTGAAAGAAAATTTCGTGAATTTTTTTTAAACGAAAGAAAACCACAAATCCTCCTTTCTCCTCGGTAAGAAACAAATTATCTCTGGCTTTAATATTCGAAATGTTCTATTTAATTGAAATACTTGTTTTTATCAACGGAAACCTTCAGCTTTTAAGACAAATCCTCGATAAATATCACTTTCTTATACCTCGACTGTTTCTACTTTTGGATCAAATAAGTCTCTGAGCAACTGCACACCTACCCTCCCCTAACCAAACATTGACCCTAATATGTTACAGTAAGGAGACTGTTGTTGAGCTAGGGTAGGGGTAGGTACGCAGTTGCTCAGATACTGACATGGATCGCTACTTTTTAAAGAGTTGACTTGCCCTCAGTTAATGTAAGCGAATTAAAATTCTGGCAACACTCAGACGAAACGCTTAATTAATCGGAAACTTCCTTGATACCACGCAAACCTCTTCGACGTGCCATTAAAATGTAAAATTTTCTGACTAATTCGTTCCCATCTCAATCAAACGTCAGAAATTATATTTTGTTTTCACTTCAGAGTTAAGGCCCAGGCCGCACTGGAGCTTTTGTTGTTTGTTCAGGCGAAAACTCTGTCAACAAGTAGCATAAAAAAGTGCGACCCCCAATCTGAAAAACTTACAATATTTTTGCGGATCGCCAAAAGTTGGCCAATCTTCAGAAAAGCCGATGTCGTGCCTCGAAGGCTTCCAAATTTTGGCAAAACAGACAACCTTGTTTTTTTAATCATTAAGCTATCATCTTACACAAGATATGCCTGCACCATGGAGCCAGGATACCAACAAGATGGAATGATCCCATCAAAAGTGAACTTCGAACCATGACTCCGCCGGACGCGGAAAAGACCACGACCAAGGACGGTTTCGAAAGCGAGCCTATTTAAGCTAATTCTTCATCTTCATGTCTAATAGCTGACACTAGCTGGATAGAACCCTGCTGATGTCGTACCAACAATATCAAAAACGCTGCGTTGTTTCGCCGAGAAAGAAATGCAAAATTCCACAAAAACCCGAAAGTTGCAAAAATAATCATGCGAAGACGATCCATTCTTTTCCAGTAATTCGAGCTAGCATTTTTCTTTATCTTTTAACCGAGGGAGATGGGTTTGTGATTGACGAATGTGTCAATAAATGAAGTTTTGGAAATTGCAAAATTTTTCCCAATTTGAAGCTCACAAAAAACTGGTAAATATTTGAATTCGCTCTAGTGCCACCCTGCCCTTTTTAAGAGAGGCGACATTGAATTATCAAATGGTATTAAAACACTTTAACTTCTTGCAACATTCTATGAAACGACCTGTCATTGACACCTGTTGTAAGCCAACAGATTTGCCCGACGAACCATTAACCGCAGAATCGAAAACAATGATTTAAAAATCTGGGTACAAACGCTTTTATTGACCATTGTGGTTTCATGGCGGTCTCACGACTTTGTCCCCTCGCTTTAGCGTTTAGCGTGGCTTTGATCATTGCTGTTTCGACAGTTTACACTTTCATCAATGGATACAGCGAAGACTTTAGTTTGGTGTTTAAATTCAAGCGAAACCAAGGACCGTCCGAAAGGCTATCAAATCTTGACAAGGGAATGCCATTCCCGCATGAAAACATTCGCTTACCGAAGCAAGTTCGTCCCCTATCCTACAACATTTACATTCACCCAAATTTAACAACGTTCACGTTTACAGGCAAAGTTAAGATCTTACTACAGTGCTTTCAACCAACGAAGAACATAATATTACATATGCGGGATATCAGCGTTGGAGAAATACAACTCACGGACTCAAAACAAAAACGTTTCGCGATTGTAAGACGAAAGCAGCACAGGCAAAATCAACAATATTTGATTTCGACAAACGAGGAGCTTAGAGAAAAAGAAAGATATTCACTTGATTTGGAATTCAGAGGGGTTCTATCTAATAACATGGAAGGATTTTATCGAAGCAGCTATAGGACCAAAAGCGGACAAGTCAGGTTGGTGACCAGTAAATATTTTCTCCTTACGACATCGATACATTTTCAAGCAGACATGCGGCGAAAATAAGGAAAATTATCAAAGGGGGATTTTGTTTGATTCAACACCAAATTCTCAGAACGAAGTTTATTACAAATTTGATGAAGAAAGGGAGAAGAATTGGGCAGATTGAGATATCAAGCATTACTGAGGTCAAACAGCGACCAAAGATACATAAATTCAGCATTAAACTTGGCGCACTGCCATGAGACTATAAACTATGCTTAGAGATTTTTCATCTGTTCTAACCAATCCCTAAACGTACCTTTGATTTCAAATTGCAGATACCTGGCCACAACTCAATTCGAGGCCACAAACGCTCGCTCAGCATTTCCATGTTTCGATGAGCCCGCATTTAAGGCGGTTTTCCACATCACTGTAGTACATGATTACAAACACAAAGCGCTGTCTAACATGCCTCTTGAGTCGCGTGAGAGGAGACGCGATGGTCTTGTGGAGAGTCATTTCAGCGCAAGCGTTCCTATGCCAACGTATCTGGTGGCGTTTATCGTGTGTGACTTTGAGTATAAAGAAACAAAGACTAAGAGTGGCAGAAAGGTAAGATGATTGACCTCCAGTTAAATTTCATGCTGTAAAGCTCGACAAGTAGATAGATAGATAGATACTTTATTGGTAAATACTTCGCAACATGAACTGAATTGCGTATTCGCAGATATAAAATAAAAATTACAATGTACATCATTAAAAAAATACGTAGTTCGTCGTAAGGGGGAACTTGTACGTTATTTGTGGCTGTTGACTATTCTGGCCGAAGCAATAGAAAAACTGTTTTTAAGTCTATTTGTCTTGCAAAGTCGCAAAGCAAAGGTATGCTCGTGCCTTAACCTATGAGAGCTTATAAAACTTCCAGGACACAAACAACCTTCTAAGGGGGCTCTCCATTTGTCAGAACTGGTCGATTGGACTGTTTGCCCATAAATGGAAAGGAACAGTTCCGACAACTGGCTAATTAGTTCTGGCTGGGTCCTTTGGTTGGAGCCAGTAACTTTTCATGCCTCTTTGCTGGGAGACTAACCGCGAGAAACTATGTAGTCTGGAATGCCTACAACGAAAACGATCGTGTAAACAAACGCAATTCCCAGCTCTAGTGCAGAAAAAAACGCGATGAAGGACGCCTGATCCACCTCTACTCAGAAAGAGTGGATTTATTCTTTCGATTCTCGCCAGTAATAAACAGTTCAGTTGTAATATTTTCTAGATAAGGGTTTGGTCCAAGCCCGATGCAATCAACAGCGTAGACTTCGCTCTCGATGTTGCCAAACGCGCGTTGGAATTTTACGAAGATTTCTTCAAGGTGCCATATCCACTTCCTAAGTTAGGTGAGTTTCAGACTTCATGTTATTGCGCCTTCCTCACTTGGCTAATAATTTTTTTCTTACTACTAATCCAATGAACTAAAACCAAATGTTTAAGAGAGGACGCAACATAAACAATACACTATTAGCCAAGAGGTCTAAAATGAGTCCGAATTTCACAACAGCGTTTGACGAGTAATTGAGAGTTACAGAACAATTCCTACCGGATATAGCGACTTATTGAAATTTGAAATTGTTCAAATCATTGTTTCACAGATCTCATAGCAATTCCAGACATGGGCGGTGCAATGGAAAACTGGGGACTGGTAACATTTCGTGAATCGGCTGTACTGTTTGACCCAGACACCGGAAGCGTGGGTGACAAAAAACTAGTAACCATGATTGTTAATCATGAACTTGCGCACCAGGTACGATGAATGCTATCACTGCATCAGGATGTGCGTTGAATCACGCATCCAGATGCACGCGTAGGCAGATGTGTTGACACCACATTCTATCTATTTTTGTGTGGTTCTAATTTGAGCCTAGTGTACAGCTACAATCAGTTGCAAAAAATGTTGAGAAACGTTGAGAAAAAATGCGTTTACCGAATTCATTGGATGGGCAAGAGAAATTAAGTGCAAAAAAATAAATAGCACTCGCCCCCAACCCCCCCTTCTTGATTCAATATTTTGAGCAAGATACTGATTAGCTAGCAACAGTTGCAAAAGAGTGGGGGATTCATTCTGTTGGCTCGCTAAGTGAACAGGTTTCCCTTCGCATGGTAATATTTCTCAACTACTTTTGCGACTGACTGTTACTTGTCTTGTTCTTTGAAGCTATGAGTGATTGTCACTTCTTAACTTCAGTTATGACAAGAGACAAAATTCCTAACCAAGAGGTGTTATGCTGATATAAAACCAGCTTCTCTCAACTAATTCTCAAAGAAATCTATGGCAGCTAGTGGGGAGAATCACTGATCACTTTTGTCAAGAGATCATAATCTCTTGCTTTCGTGCATGGATGACCCAAATACTTCTTTCCTACTTCTTTCAGTGGTTCGGCAACTTAGTGACGATGAAATGGTGGAATGACCTGTGGTTGAATGAAGGATTCGCTGTATACATGGAATATCTTGCCACTGATAACTGCAATAATCAGTGGAAAAGGGTAAGAACACTACCTACCAATAACTCTTCGTCTCCCAAATGTAATCTGTGGCTTTTCGAAAAAGTTCTCCATTGGTCGCGATCTTTAACAGATGTTGCTGCATCTTTCCATGGCGCCACCCGATCATCTCCCGCTTTCTTACACACCCTTTCTTCCGCTATATGCCTCTTTGATTTATCTAAAGAACACAAAAGTGGAGAGTTAGCTAAAATGTAGATACCCACACTTTAAGGAGGGAAAATTTTAACAAATCACCTACACAACGTTTATGGTGATCGGACGCATCTCTGTGCTTAAAGATTAGGTGCTGTTTTTTCTGTTCTAGGAAGACCAATTCATACTGGACACGTCGAGAGAAGCTCTAGATGTAGACAGCTCAATTTATACACATCCTGTGTCAGTTAAAGTTCACAATCAAGCAGAAATAAACGAAATCGTGGATAAAATAACATATCACAAGGTACGCTTCCGTACTAGTTCCAAATATCTGTGTGCTATCGTCACAGATTTAACGACTGTGGCCGGCTAATATTGATTTTTATTTCACAAAAATGTTTGATTTTACAGAGTTCAGCCGTCATTAGAATGATGCAAAACTTCCTCGGAATGGAAACTTTTAGAAAAGGAATTCAGGTATTAATTCCTCGGCAAATCAGTCATTGTTTCTTGTTCTTATCCGCTGAATTTTTTTTTTCAACCTTCCATTTTATTCCTTCAGAAATTACAAAGTATGAATTTAATCCTCGACACTTTTTAAAAGTTTTCCCTCTCTTCTCGATTCAGATTTACTTAAACGATCATCAATTTTCAAATGCCAAGGCGTTGGACCTTTGGAAAGCGATGAGTTTGGTGAGTGCATTATGTGTACTTCTCATTAATAAATCGTACCCCCCCCCCCCTTCTGAAGTTGCTGGTGTTTAAGAAAACATAAACATGTTGTAAATTTCTGAAAGTTTCTAGTGCGTTATTCATAAAACTGAAAACCGTTCATCTAAATGCTTTGGATTGCAGTGGCTTTGCCTCGCCACGCTCTCCGTCCAGAGAACTCGCGTCCATCACTAAACCTATTGCACCTTCCATCAGTGTTAATATCAGTGCTGTTTCTACCACACCCTAAATCATTAACAGACCTCTCTCCCCTTTTTAATGTTGGCTAAAAGTTCCTGGAATCACGATACAACATTGTTTGGGGGGAAAAGGCGGCGAATAGATTAACTTAACGAGGGAAAAAGAGATAAAATTGAAGTAATAGGGGGTTGAAAAGATCAATGTGTCCACAAGTCAAAGAGCAAGCAAGGTAAAAGTAAGAGGAGGGAATCCGTAATAATTATTACATTCATCCTCGTCTTTGAAGAAAGAAAAACAGCGTCAACTCTTTCAACCTCGACGCCTACAAAAACGTACGAGATTTTGACCCCTTTAAGGAAGATTGAAAAGCGATCAATTCAGTTCGACGCATTCAACAGGTAAGGAAAGCTTTCCTTGTAAGAACCAACATGACAGATACGTTTAAAAAAGAAACATAAAGAAATAAGTGTTTGGCTTCAAACTCAGGCGACTGGAAGTCGTATAGACGTTGCAACAGTAATGGCTCCATGGGTGAGGCAAAAAGGATTTCCTGTTATTTCAATTATCAGCGTTAATACTCAGAAGAAAGATGGCCACTTGTTGTACACAGCGAGTCAGAAAAGATTCTTCAGAGATTTTACTTCGCAACACTTAAAGGACGGACATAAGGAAACGTAAGTTCACATCAGAGGGAGTCACTGTTTTCGTATCATTTTTTTCCCTGCATTTCTCGAGTTAGCGCCCTTGCATCTTGAGAGCACAACATGTAACTTTCAATTGAGAGGTTACCCCTAAAAATGATATTTCTCTGATGTCTTTTGGCCCTTATTCAGACCTGGATGGTATATCCCTCTGACATACATTACCAAAGACTCACTTGGTGCTGTCAAAACAGTTTGGATGAACAACACTTCAGGTGAGAGATAATACATTTGTGTATTAACAATGACGTGTTACTGACGTTAACAATGTAGAAAATAACACTATCATAAGAAGCCAATAAAATTCAATTACACATAATTTAATGATATTAATCACAGCAAACACAAGAAGCCAAGTCCCATTGATTTTCATCTTACATCTGATTGGTTGAAAAAGAGGCTTGAGTTTTCTAGACCAATCACAGTGCACAGTGGAGGGAGACCAATGCGAATCCTGACCACTTTTGACACTTTATTCCACTCGTTCAGTTTTTTACGTTCACAGACACAATGCTTTCAATTTCTAGTTACATTTCAACTTTCCTCCAGCAACTCTGGTTGGTTCAAGGCAAACGTAGGACAAACAGGTTTTTATCGCGTCAATTATGACGACGAAAACTGGAAACGCCTGAGTCAGCAACTACTTCACAACCACACGGTAAGGTATTACCCGCTACAGTCAAAGGTCAGTTGTACGTTTTTCTCTGCACCAACTACCCTAATTCATTTTTGTAAGCACTCCAGTCAGTTGCAAAACGAGTGCGCCAAAAATTATACCAAATACTTTCGATGAACATCACTGCACTGATAAGAAATCATAGCAAATACAACATCAATCTCGTTCCCATGCGATATACTCGTTCCCCACATGTGACGAGTTCTCGATGAGATTTGCTATATGTCTGTTTCCGCGAGATAAAAGCAAAATCATCAAATAAATACACAACTAAAGAAGCACAAGAATAAAACAAAACAATCTATAAAAGGAGGGCGAAATTGCGCGAGATACAAACGAAAGAATTAAATAAAAGGAAAACTAAGTTGCGCAATATACAAATATAAAAATTATATGAAAGGGCTAACGTTGCGCGATACAAACATAACAATCATATGGAAGGAACGATTAAATGTAAGAAAAGCTAAAGTTGCACGAGATGCAAACAAAACAATTGAATGAAAGGAAAGCTTAAGTTGCGCAAGATACAAACAAAAAAATTGAACGAAAGAAAAGCTAAAGTCGCGCGAGATACGAACGAAACGATCAAATGAAAGGATAGCTAAAGTTTTGCGAGATACAAACGAAACAATTAAATGAAAGCTAAAGTTGCGCGAGATACAAACATAACAAACCGATGAAAGGAAAGCTAAAGTTGCGCGAGATACAAACAAAACAATCAAATAAAAAGACACCTAAAATTGCGCGAGATACATACATACATACATACATACATACATACATGGTTTATTTGATAAAGCAGGTTACTAAGTAGGCAAGACTAAAGTCCTGATGAGGACCTGCTAAACTGCGCGAGATACAAACAAAACAATAAAATGAAAGAAAAGCTAAGTTGCGCGAGATACCAACGAAACAATCAAATGAAAGGGAAGCTAAAGTTGCGCGAGATACAAACGAAACAATTAAATGAAGGAAAAAGTGAAGTTGCGCGAGATACAAACGTAACAATCAAATGAAACGATAGCTAAAGTTGCGCGAGATACAAACGAAACTCTTAAATGAAAGGAAAGGTGAAGTTGCGCGAAATACAAACATAAAAAACATGAAAGGAAAGCTAAAGTTGAGCGAGATACAAACGAAACAATCAAATGAAAAGACACCTGAAATTGCGCGAGATACAAACAAAACAATAAAATGCAAAAAAAGCTCAAGTTGCGCGAGATACAAGCGTAACAATCAAATGAAACGACAGCTTAAGTCGCGCGAGATACAAACGAAACAATTAAATGTAAGCAAAGCTAAAGTCGCGCGAGATAAACGTAACAATCAAATGAAAGAAAAGCTAAAGTTGCGCGAGATACAAACGTAACAACCAAATAAAAGGACACCTAAAATTGCGCAAGATACAAACGAAACAATTAAATTCAAGAAAAGCTTAAGTTGCGCGAGATACAAACGCAACAATTAAATGTAAGCAAAGCTAAAGTTGCGCGAGATAAACGTAACAATCAAATGAAATAAAAGCTAAAGTTGCGCGAGATACAAACGTAACAACCAAATAAAAGGACACCTAAAAATTGCGCAAGATACAGACGAAAAATCATTGAAAGTACACCCATAGTTGCACGAGATACAAACGTAACAATCAAGTGACAGGAGAGCTAAAGTTGCGCAAGATTCAACGAAACAAATAAAGAAAAGGAAAACTAAAGTTGTGCAAGATACAAACGTAACAACTGAATAAAAGAAAAACTAAAGTTGCACGAGATACAAACGTAACAATTAAACGAAACGACAGCAAAAGTTGTGCGAGATACAAACGGAACAATCAAATAAAAGGAAAGCGAAAGTTATGCAAGATAAAAACATAACAATCAAATGAAAAGACAGCTAAACTTGCGAGAGATACAAACAATTACATGAAAGGAAAGCTTAAAATGTGCCAGAGATAAACGTAACAATCAAATCAAAGGAAAGCCAGAGTTACGCGAGATATAGACGTAACAACCAAATGAAAGGACACCTAAAGTTGCGCGAGATACAAACAAACAATCAATAAAGGGACACCTAAAGTTACGCGAAATAAAAACAAAACTATCAAATGAAACAAAAGCTGAAGTTGCGTGAGATGCAAACATGACAATTCATGAAAGGTAAGCTAAAGTTGCGCGAGACACAAACGTCTATAAAGCAAATGAGAGCACATCTAAAGTTTCTCGACAGAAACGTAACAATCAAACGAAACGACAGCTAAACTTGCGAGAGATACAAACAATTACATGAAAAAAAGTTTAAAATGTGCCAGAGATAAACGTAACAATCAAATCAAAGGAAAGCCAGAGTTACGCGAGATATAGACGTAACAACCAAATGAAAGGACACCTAAAGTTGCGCGAGATACAAACAGGCAATCAATGAAGGGACACCTAAAGTTACGCGAAATAAAAACAAAACTATCAAATGAAACAAAAGCTGAAGTTGCGTGAGATACAAAAGTGACATTTCATGAAAGGTAAGCTAAAGTTGCGCGAGACACAAACGTATAAAACAAATGAGAGCTCATCTAAAGTTTCTCGACAGAAACGTAACAATCAAACGAAACGACAGCCAAGTTGCGCGAGATACAAACGAAACAATCAAATAAAAGGACACCTAAAGTTGCACGAGATACAAACAAACAATCAAATAAAAGGACACTTAAAGTTGCGCGAGATGGAAAAAAAAACAATCAAATGAAAGAAAAGCCAAAGTTGCGCAAGATACAAACGTAACAATCAAATGAAAGGAAAGCTAAACTTGCACAATATTCAAACGAAACAATCAAAGGAAAGGAAAACTAAAGTTGCACGCGATACAAACGTAACAACCAAATGAAAGAAAAATTGAAGTTGCACGAGGCACAAACGTAACAATCAAACGAAACGACAGCCAAATTGCGCGAGATACAAACGAAACAGTTAAAATGAAAGGAAAGCTAAAATTGCGCAAGATACAAACGTAACAATCAAATGAAAGGAAAGCTAAAGTTGCGCGATGTACAAACGTAACGATTAATTAAAAGAAAAACTAAACTTGCGCGATATAGAAACGTAACAATCAAATGAAAGGAAAGCTAAAGTTGCGCGAGTCACAAACGTAACAACCAAATGAAAGTACACCTAAAGTTGCGCTAGATACAAACGTAATAATCACACGAAAGAAAAGCTTAGGTTGCACGAGATACAAACGTAACAATAAAATGAAAGGACACCCAAATCTGCGCTAGATACAAACATAACAATCAAATAAAAGTACATCTAAAGTTGGGCGAGATACAAACATAACAATCAAATAAATAGACAGCAGCTAAAGCTGCACGAGATACAAACATAAAAATCAAATGAAAGGAAAGCTAACGTTGTGCTAGATACAAATGTAACGATCAAATGAAAGGAAAGCTAAAGTTGCACGGGATACAAACGTAACAATCAAATGGTAGAAAAACTTAAGTTGCACGAGATACAAACGTAACAATCAGCTGAAAGGAAAGCTAAAGTTGCGCGAGACACAGGCGTACGATTAAATGATAGAAAAGCTTAAGTTGCGCAAGATAATAACCTAATGATTATATAAAAAAAGGTGATGTTGCACGAGATAAAAACAACACAATTGAATGAAAAGAAACGTAGCAATCAAATAAAAGGAAAGCTAAAGTTGCACTTTGGTTGCACGAGATACAAACGTAACAATCAAATAAAAGGACAGCCAAAACTGCGCGAGATACAAACATGACAATTAAATGAAAGTACACCTAAAGTTGGGTGAGATACAAACATAACAATCAAATAAATAGAAAGCAGCAAAAGCTGCACGAGATACAAACTTAACAATTAAATGAAAGGAAATATAAAGTTGCGCGCGAAAAAAACAAACAATCAAATGAAAGGAAAGCGAAAGTTGCTCGAGCTACAAACGAAACAATCAGGTGGAAGTAGAGCTAAAGTTGCGCGAGATACAAACGAAACAATCAGATGAAAGGAAAGCTAAAATTGCGCAACATACAAACAAAACAATCAAATGAAACGAGAGCTAAAGTTGCACGAGATACAAAGGAAACAATCAAATGGAAAGAAAGCTAAGGTTGCGCGAGATACAAACAAAACAGTCAGATGAAAAGGAAACTAAAGTTGCGCAAGATACAAACGTAACAATCAAATGTGAGGACACCTAAAGTTGCGCAGGATACAAACAGAACAACCAGATGAAAAGAAAGCTAATGTTGTGCGATCTACAAAAGTAACTAAAGTAGCGCGAAGTACAAACGTAAGAATCAGATGAAAGGAAAGCTAAAGTTGCGCGAGTTACGAACGTGACAATCAAATTAAAAGAAAAACTGAAGTTGCGCGAGATACAAACAACAAAAAGATGAAAGGAAAGCTAAAGTTGCGCAAGACAAACAAATCAATCGGATAAAAGGAAAGCTAAAGTTGCGCGAGATACAAACGTAACGATCAATTGAAAGAAAAGATAAAGTTGCGCGAGATACAAACGTATCAATCAACTGAAAGAAAAACTGAAGTTGCGCAAGATACAAATATAGCAATCAGGCTCCGGTTGTTCAAAGGACGGATAACGCTATCCAACGGATAAATCGCTATCCAGCGGATAAGTGTTACCAAAACGTACTGCGCTATCCACTGGATAGAGATTTATCCAGTGTATAACGTTATCCATCCTTCGAACAACCGGGGCCAGATGAAAGGAAAGCTACAGTTGCGTAAGATACAAACGAACCAATCAGATGGGAGGAAAGCTAAAATTGCGCGAGATACAAACGGAAAAATCAAATGATATGACAACTTAAATTGGGAGAGATACAAACGTTATAATCAAATGAAAGGAAAGCGAAAGTTGCGCGGGTTACAAACGTGACAATTAAAGGAAAGCTAAAGTTGTGCGAGAAACATAGCACTTGGCGAGATAGAAACAAAACTACGAGCATGTTGGGGAACCAAGGCTACCTACCGTGAGACTCTGGTTCAACTGACTTCCATGTTTTTTTTTTCTTCAAGGTACTAAGTCCATCAGATAGGAGTGGTTTGATAGACGATGCACTGAGTTTAGCAAAGTAAAATGAAACGTGATTTCATCGCTACGGCTTCTTCTTTGTTTGTTTATTCTTGTTTTGTTTTGTTTTGTCAGTTAGTTTGTTTTATGTTTGTTTTTCTTTTGAGTAGTGTGTTGCCAAGAGATGATCGATCTAAGACATAGAATGCTTCATATTAGCCATATAGCCCATTTCCGAATTACCCTTGGCCTCATTTACAAAATGAGTCCTGATGCTCATCCTTTCATATGATAATAATTTTTCATTCACATACAAATTAAACTCATTTTCACAAGAGTGGTTGAGCACCCGGCCTCGTTTTGAAAAAGAGGCCAAGGGTAATTCGGAAATGGGCTATTCTACAGGGAATGCCCCGCAAGTTATTTTAAGACTCCAGGTTACCTGCTGTGATTAGGGAATATCATCATCGCAAGTTATTTTCCTGATGGACTTCGGTTATTTTAAATAAACATCATCATCGCAAGTTATTTTCCTCATGGATTCCGGTTATTTAAATAAAGTTTAGCCGTTGTTCAACAAAACCGCGTTCTAAACTTTCTTGAATTTGGTGAATCTTTTACCTGAACATTTCCTTTTGACAACAGTGTCAAGAGGGCCAAAAGCTAACAGTGGGAGAACATTCATTTAATGAAAACAACCCTCTTATATAGAATACGTAAGGCCAACTGTTTGCGAAAACCACGGTTTGGGTAAGATCGTGTAAATAACCATCCACATATGTTTTAGTGAACAGTAAAAAGACTTCGAACGGGTCGTCTATCTCAGTAAAATTCTACAAACAGGATTGATTTTCAAAATCGGGATTGAGTTTAAAAAATCTAGGATAGACGATAGGCTTCGATAATAACTTTTCGTTGAGGTTCTCATCTAAGTTAACTCTCGAGCCATGTAGCGGAGATGATCATTTTAAAGAGACCTAACCTCTAGGAATGTGTTGTAATGTAACTTTCATCATCTAAATTCTCTTCCTTCAGAGCGGGCGTACTAGAATACAAAACCGCCTTGCAGATGATTGAGTACTTAAACCACGAACTTGAGTATGTTCCATGGGCAGTCACTCTGCGATCATTGGCTTACACTGGAAACATGTTAAACCCAAGAGCTGCCTTCAAGTTGTACCAGGTAATGGTCATTGATGGATTCAACCCAAGAATCCAGAAAAGAATTCTTTATCGCTTGACCAAGCCTAAGCAAACAAAGATACGACTATGGAAGACTGCATAACATACAAAAGAGGTTCATCCTCCTCGGAAATATCTGAATATCTCCGATTGACGTCGTAGCTAGGTAACACTGTGAGGATCAGTAATGTCATGTTATTCTTTAACAGGAGAAGAAAATGTCGGAAAATCACGAACGCCTTCACGAAGATTCGTTATTTTTTTTTTCTCTTTTCACTATTTGAAATTTAATTCTGAAAAGAAAATTCTTCGTATTTATTGTAGTAAGTACTAGTATTATCTTCTGTTTGTGCTAACTGGAAGTTCTTTTATTTTATTATTTTTTTTTTGATCGAAACAAGCAATTCATCGTGGAGAAAATAAAGCATTTGGGAATGATCCTTAGATGGGAGAACACTGGCGAACTAATTGACAAGTAAGAATTTACGTTCGATCAAATCAAACCTTCAAAGACTGCTTGCACGGAAATAATTTGTGACACGAGTGCGGGATTGCGAGGCTTGGAGTGCTCTCATGCGACAACCCACAGATTCTGCGCTTCACTCTTTGCAAGCAATGATTCGGAAAATAAAAACACTTTTTACAGTCCAGTATCACTCGATTTATTTTGAAATTAAGTCGATTTAAACAAAGTTGAGGATACTGCTGAATAATACGAATTTCTTTTCTCTTTTTTTTTTAGGTCTCTTCGCGATCTGACTCTCTCTACTCTGTGTTCACACGGTGACACAGAGTGCGTAAACAAGTCCAAAAAGTTATTTAACGACTGGTTAATGGTCAATGGGTAAGAAAAGAAATGTGTTCAGTCCTCCTGATGTTTCTATGACATTAATAGGATAAATCACTATACTTTTAATCCCTTTCTTATAACATAGAAAGTTACGTTATTTGCGTGCGTGCGTTACGTTTTACTGGCCTCAAATTAGCTTGATTCATATTACCCGAAGGAGAAGATAACAGTAAAACATCAAAACGCCATTACGAGATGGTGATGGACAAAACACTAGCCCCTAGCCCATGGAATACCCCGATGGACTACCCTAAATCAACAAACACCGCGTAATTTAGGCGATTATTAGAGAGATTTAGCACCGCGTTTACGGGAAGGAAGAGTGACCGCGTGACCACTTCGCCACCCTGCATAACCCGACACGTCGAATTGTGGACACAAGTACAATTATAAGATTATGAAACCATGGAGACTGATGAAAGGAAATATTGCCATTTCTACTCCTGACTCGAAGTTGAGGTTTGACTTAAAAGAAAAACGATGAAACGGCATATATAACAAAATAAATATATCTTATTAGACATTTTGTAGTGTAGTATCGCTGAGTATTTTTAACGAGTTCTGCCGTATTTTAACGAGCCCGTAGGGGGGGGGGTGTGGATCAAAATACAAACAACGAGTAACAATACTCAGCGATACTACACAACAAAACGTCTAATAAGAGATTTATTATCCAACACGCCAAATTGTTATTTCAGTGCAGGCGAATTTCGCGGATATTTCTGGAGACAGTACAAATATCGCGTGATATCTGTACTCGTCTCGCGCGTTATTTGTACTCTACGAAGGACAGTTGGATAATAATTCATTGCATCGACTGAGGAAAATAAAGAAGGCACTTGCACAGTAAGTTTAGAGAACGTCCATTTTCGGGTGATCCATCGGGGTAGTCCATGGATTGAGGGATCAGTCTTCTGTCCATCACCTTACTAACGGTTTACTGTTATGTCAGTACGTAAACTGAACATACAGATAATAATACAAAATAGATCACCTTAGCGACACAAAGCTATAGATATAATAGCATAAAGATTATCCGTTCTATGCGTGTTTTTTTTTTTTTTTTAAATGTCGTTATCCTCTTGTTGTGCAATTGCTAGCTATTGTGAACTCTAGTAAACTGTACCATATCTTACACGGATTTACTAGGAAGAAAACTAATTCATGAGAAGAACCAACAAGACTTAACTCACATTCTAAGGGAAAACCATGAGCCATTTCTCAAGCCGGTAAACAGCTTGTACGCATTCTATCAGTCTAACTTCACTTAAGACTCTACATTCCCATAAAAGTAGTCCATTTAAATTCGAGCGCCATTTTGTTTCTTCCTAGAAAGCGGTTGCCATATATGTGGTGTAACAGTCATAAATCTAACAATTAGACGGGGAAACCCAACTGTTTGTTTGATGGGTTAGCTATATTCTCGTAGTTAATGATTAACTTTATGAAATGTGCTTGTTTTATAGAAGTAAGCCCATTGTGCCACACCTTAGGAAGACTGTTTACTACACAGCTGTAAAATACGGTGGTCAAATCGAGTGGGAAATTCTATGGACAAAATACAAGGAATGCAAAAATGCAGCAGAGAGAGAAAAGATCATCTTTGCTCTTGGTGCTACACGGGTTAAAAACCTTTTGAAAAGGTAAGTAGCTCAAAACCCGCATTATTTGTTCATTCATTCGTTCATGTATGCATGTTTCAATGCATTAATTTATTCAGGATGAGCTCGTTTAACCCCACTTAAGAATGACAATGATAATAATGATGACGGTGATCATATTTTCAAATTTTCTGAGAAAGATTTAGAAATAGACTGGACACTAGTAAGTTGCAGAGCCACATGAAAGGGCGAAACTAAGTCTTGCATGTCTCCTCTCTGACGCACTGTTGTAGATCACTCGCGCAGAGTAGAGAAGTGCATGTCATTTACAACCCTAATAAATGAAATAATTGCGTGCAGTTTTTAATGGTTGACTTCAGAGTGAATGCTCCATTAATTTCATTCCGATCAGACGTTCTAGAACAGTTAATCATGAAACTTTTTAATGTCTTCCTCTGTGTAATAGACTACTAAAGAAAGCTTTGGGGAGCGGTAGCGAGGTCCGCTGTCAAGACTTAATTCAAATTATTGGCACTGTGGCAAGTAACCCTGATGGGCGACTGCTTGCCTGGAAATTCTTTCACAAGAACTTCAAAAAATTGGTTAAAAGGTAAAGTGACTGCAACATCAAAAGCAGTTTCCTTTCATACTACCCTTCCTCGAGGCTATCATAAAATGATCTCCTGATATCTTCTTAAGTGCGCGCCATTTTATTTTATATAGTTTATAGCTTAATCATACATGCCTTTTTATTAATGCTTATCGGAGGACAGAGCTTAAATACGTCACCATTAACAAATTTGCTTCTTTATTTAAACATAAAAATTTCCATGTTGCCGTGTGCCTGTTTTCGTATCAGGGCCCCGTTTCTCGAAAGACCCGGTAACTTAACGGGCCCAAAGTCATGTTTCTAAATCAAAATTTAAAGGATGGGAGAGCAGGATCTGGTACTCAAACCAGTCCTTTTTGTTTCTTTAGCTGATAGTTTTATTGTATCATTTTTAAAACTTTGAAATCTCTATCATGAGTGAAAACAGAACAGCTTTACGGACCCATTAAGTTACCGGGACTTTCAAGAAACGGGCCCCAGGTCGCAGGAGAAAGAACATCCGTAACACAGTCACCGCTGCCTCGTGCGCCTCTCTTCTCCCTAAATATATTTTGAAGACGTCTGTGGTCTTTTACTGAACAACGTGTGATGGAAGCGGTTTATTTATATTAATTAAGTCCGTGAAAAAAAGTACTCCACTTTTCTAACATCTCTAAGTCATACCCTATTTTTAAGAAAAACACTTTTTTCCCTTAGGTTTGGTAAAGAATCAAGAACAATCTCATTTCTTTTAGAAAAAACGACAGAAAATCTCAGAACGCGAAAAGACCTTAGAGAGGTAAAAAAAAAAAGAACTTTCAACAAAGTTATGCTGTTTCAGCAGCTACGAAACAGTCTTTCTTTCTTTTACCACTACATAACTGTTGAAAGTTGTTGTGTTAGTAAATAGAAGGAGTTTCACTCTCACAATTAACGCCCTACATAGAGCTGAGTGTAGATCGGTTGCCCATTGTAACACCACAACTTACGTTATCACATCAGCCAATCATAATAATGGAAAATATGAAAATATCACAAGGAACCAATGAAGAATTGAAAAAACAAGCAAACTGCCTGTAGCACGGGAAAACGCGAGGAACCAATTTGCGACTGGTTTTAGTGCTGCATCTGATTGGTTGAGAAGTGCGCGCTTTCTATACCAATCATAGAGCGCTGCGAAGTAGAAGCAAAGTAATCGCAAATTTCTTTTGCCACTCAATCGAAGAGTACTATTAAAGAGAGCCAATGAGAAAGTGAAGTGGACACAATTTATTGCCTAAAAGGCAAGTAACCAAAGCATGATTGGTTTCAATTTTAGATCCTAAGAGGCACGGCATGCTGCCTTGCAGTGTCCTCTCTGAATTGATTGTTTTTAGCAATTCACATCAATGTTTTTCTTTGCCTAAACATTTATGATGCCACTTCTCCACTCTAACATTCTCATTGCAGGTCAAAGATTTCTTTGAGGCACATCGCAAAATGCACCTGATTCAGTTATCCAGTAAGAAAATTCTGGAGACAATTGAAACAAACATTCACTGGATGCACACAAAAATCCAGCAGGTGGAAAGATGGCTCATGGATCAACAAAATAAGTAATAAAAGAGGAAATACTGTCAAAGACTTATGATCTATAATGAAGAAAATTTCTAAGGGGGCTCTGAGCCATAGTTCAAGTTAGATGTGGCTAGCAGTTTGCTGATAAAAGGAAGGACTGGCCTTCTGTCCCAAAAGAGGTGAAGAGGAGAGTGAGCATGCCATAGTAACATTAGCCAGCTCGTAATCCTCAACATTTCTTCCCCACATCCAAAGAATGTAGTCATAAAATTATGTGACAGCCCAAGGTACAAGGGAATCTAGAATACAAGTCATCATTTGTCTATTATTCTTAAAAAGCAAGGTTAGATAGATTGATGGATACCACAATGCAGTTTTTAAAAGTGAAACTATTCCTCTTGCAAATGAAGAAAATGAAAAGATTTAGGCCAATTTTGTGCTGCAAACGATCTTGATCTCAAGATGCACACCTAAAATGAATGGCAACCAATCGCTTGCATCACAATAATTATTTTATAAAGAATGGCAGACAATGTTTTTTAAGTTTGTGGCGATTTAATTAATAAATTCCTTACATGTAATAGTACCTTCTATGTTATATACATATATAATAAAGATTCTTGCATTTCTGCGTACTTGGAAAATCAATACTCCAAGAGAAACTCTGGTTAACAGTGTTAACTCCTACTTTTGGACCTTCCTTCTAACAGGATATGACAATGGAGGTACACATACAACCAGAAAGGGCAAACCTCTTTGTCAAAACTTTTAAAAACACCCATAATACTGAAAACAACTTAAGATTTGATTGCCTTATAATGTCCATCAAAATAGTATATGAGAAAATCAGAAAACACTGCACCAGTGTTCTACCTCATTTCGACCGGTTAACTCCCAAGATCTGATTGTTAATTCTCCCATTTGGAGAATTTGGTGTTAGATCAAAACAACTACTACCTGATAAGTTTGGGTATTTTCATTGCCTGTTTGCTGGATAATTTATGGATATCACTAAGAGAAATTACATGTTAATTGCATCTGGGAGTTATAGGGTTAGGCTTTTGAAATTGCTGGAACAATCCTTTCATCTGTTGAACTTTCAAGAATTTCAAACAATTTTAGAAGGTAGAAAGAGGTATTGGAGGGAGTAAATTTTACTGGTTACCGCCTGAAAAGCAGAACACTGCTACATTAAATTTTTTATACAGAGAACTTGCAAAAGAGAAGAATAATTCTTCCCCCTCTTCAGCAATTTCCAGAGTTAGGTTCCAGAAATAGTTTAGGTATTTTCAACATTCAATGTGAAAAGTAAGAAATGAACTAATAAATATTGACATAAATCAATGAGAAACACTTGAAACACCAAACAATCAAAAGATTTCTCACCTTGATATATATAAAATAAAATTTTGTGAAATAAAAAAAAAAGTCGGCCTCTCTTGCTTACTAAGCAATAACAACCTTTTAATTTTTAATTATGGCTTCAATAAGTTATCATCACATGATAGCCATTATTGAAATTGATACATATAATTTACTTCTTTGAACTGTACATCAAACCTCAACAGAGATTACATTGTTACCGCCGTCTCTTGGCGGATGAAGGAGGATGAGGAGATGACGGTTGCGATGAACTTGCACTGTTCACTTGTCGTGTCCTCTTTCTCTTGGGAGACGAATCAGGAGTGGATGCACTTGGTGAATTACTGGCCAACCCTTGAAGTTTGAGTTTAAGAAGAGCTAAAATCAAGATCACAATCTCCTATTAGGGAACTTACAGTCTTCAAAAAAATTATGCTGATTTATTTGAAAAAAAGTCACCCTAGCTAGATGAGGACTGGACATAGTGCAAAATAATAAGAAAGAAAATTTCTGAGTCACAAGCCATAGGCATTAACCCTTGACACCCTAACATCAGTATGCATATTCTCCAAACTGTTCTATATACATTTCCTATGGTGTTGACAAGGAGAACCTATTAACAAATCTAAAGCTTCTTTCATCTATGATCATTTCCTTTATTCTCGTGACCTTAAATGTTTGATTCAGGGGTGATGTTGTAGGGGGAAATTAGGAGCTAGTCGCTCTAAGAGGTTGAATGGTGAAAGAACTTTCATGAAACAAATTTGTAGATATGGTGATTTTAATGATATCAATGGTTTCTTGACCCTTTCACTCTTAGGAGAGATCGATAAGGAATTTCTCCTAATGATCTCAATACACTATCAGGAACATCAGTGATGAGAATAAAGAAATCTATCAATGAGGGGGCTGTTGTGATTAAAAAATAAATTGTAAATGCTAACATTGAAAGGAATGTATTACACACAAGAACTTTAAAAAAGTCAAGATCTGGGAAATGAGGGAGTGAGGACAATATCCAGATAGAATAGGGATATAAATCTGAACCTTATCTTACTTTATTTCAACTGTTTTTTCTTTTCAGTTTTCCAACTTGGGTAAGCACCTTAATTCATCTTTTTTACTTTAGGTTTTTTTCACCATATGAAATAAAATATTTTGCTCTTAAACCTTGAGTAAAATATGGAATAAATTCTATTAAAAGATTTTTTTCCACATTTCCTTTGCTTGTCAAAACAACTGATCACTACGATAAAATTTGATTATCCAGGATTCACACTAGGTTGTAACTTTTTTAATGCATTTTTATCAAATTTAACAGAAACAAATGTACACAAAAGCAAGATAAAATTTATTTGGAGTTTAAGTGCAATTCTAGGGTACCATATTCTATTTATCAATCATGGTTCCTCTCAGTGCATAATTTTGAAATCACAATTTCTACTGGAAAGAAAAACCAATTTTTTTCATTTTCATTTATGATTTAAAAAAAAAAAAAAAGAAAGAAAATTGAAAAACAACTTAGCCCTTCAGTCCCTAATATCAGTTTGCATTTTCTCCCAACTGTTCTCTATACATTTCAAACAGTGCTGGCAAGGAGGATTTGTTTAGCAATCAAGAACTTTGTTAATTGGGGATCATCTCCTTTATTCTCCTGACCTTAATGTGTGATTCAGGGGTGATATTGTAAGGAGAAATTAGATGCTAGTCACTCTTAGAAGTTGAAGTGTCAAATAAGGAAGCCATATTCTTTACCTGTCATGCTTTCATCTGCCACAGCAGAGGATTCAGATGCCGATGAATGAGGCTTTGCATTAGACTCAAATATTTCATCAGGTAAATTAAATTCTGTTTCCTCATTTGGAAATGGGAGATTCTCAAGATCATCCTGTGTTAATAAAAAAAAGAAAAACATAAGTTTCCTCCTCCTTTCCTTCAATAGAAATAATAAAACCTGAAATTTTGACTTAATAAAAAAATTCCGTCCCTCAGTTCTCGTTCCCTTCTCACAATTCCTGCTTTTCTTATTTAGTACCCAGTGCACTCTCGGTTGTTAAACAAAACATTCGCCGAAGGACAAATTCAAGAGAAAGTACGCTTTTAGCTGGGTAGCGCCCACTCGCAGCTCACCCTGAACAAACAGAGAAATAAAGAACAAAACATCCCAGAAATAACTTCAGGACTAATAAATTGTGAAAGAGAATTTTCCCCGCACTTAAATAAAACATCTCTGCATATTGTGAAGATATTTCAAGCAAAAACTACGAACGTCGGTAAATAGTACTGGGGTTAGATTTTCCTTAAATTCATACACAACGTAAGATAAAGGAAAATTTTCCTGGCAAGATTACTCACCAAAGCTTGGAGATTGTACAACTCTTGTAAGTGTTCCCAGATTTGTTTCGAAGAAATATTTCGTTTGCCAGTTGACGTCGCAAATTTGTCGTGAATACACGCCATATGAAAATGTCGATTTATTCCTTTAAAAAACGAGAAAAGACTCTTTAAAAAAATTCAAGGAGGAAAATTCCGTTTGTGAATAAAACACAGACTCACCGACTGGTTTGTGTCCTTTCATGGAATGAAACAAACTGACTTCGAGTTCTGGGGTCCAAACCAAAACTTCTTCTGTAGACGCCATCTTGATTTATTGTTAAATAAACGCATGCTCAGCTAGTGCATCTGCTGGCAGAAAAGCTATAGAAAGCAGGCGTTCAAATTTCCACGTTGACTACCGGCTTCCTTAAAATTTGCACCGCGGAGAGCTACAGCTTTCACAGAATGACGAGGAAAACTGTCAGATCTATCTTAGAGCTGGGAGATTTTTTCAAAAGCGGAGATAGAGGAGCAAACTGCGAGACATGGGATCCATTTAATCGAATTTTCAGGGTATCAACGCAGTCTAGTCGAATGACTATACCCAAAAAGTTTGAGGAAAAACTGACTCGGTGGTTCAAGCTCCCAGGCGACATAAATGATAATCAATCCATCAATAGAGCGGAATATCAAACCGTAGGTTGGTTTTCACAGATTTCGTAGAAATGTGGAATTTCTCTAGCTAGAGGACCAAACTTTACCTACTAAACTAGAATACTTAGAGTTTATATGCTACCCACTACTTACCCCTCTCCTAGAGGCAGGCTCTAGATAGGAGTGAAATAGAGATTCCGATGCCTGAATAAAAAAAATAATTGAGATCATGGCACAGAAAGGTTAATGATTTGAAAGCCCAAAGAGTTTTGACAGAACCGGTGTGCAGCTAATGTGATTCAGTCATGTCTGTTAGGGCATTAGTAGAAAACACCTACAGGAAAATTCAGGTGAAAAATCTCTCATCTTAGATTTGAGCAAACAGTAGTTTTGAAATTGTTGTATTTGAAAAACTTAGCTAGTCTATCAGGAGTTTGCAGGAGTAATGGCACAATTGGGGGAAAGTTTGAACCATGCAAGGAAAGAGGAATAGCTATTTTCTGGAATAGCACTTTCTCTTCAAGTAGTGCGTTATCAGTTAACCATATGATTTTCTCTTTACATCATTATAGTCAGAGTATTTGACTGCTGGACATGCAATCAAACCTGTTTTAATGGTGCCAGAGCCCTTAGACCGCTCAACAATGGCGAGACAAACCCTATTACCTCGGAATCTGTGGAAATACCTCTTGGTTCCAAAGTGCGGGAATGTGACTTCTGCACACCACTTGATTATACGGCTGCAGGTAATACTATGATGTTCAGATAATGTAATCATCCTCTTGAAAAAGTCTGAATTACATCACATTATATGATTTCAGATCAGTGGGGTCGACTGGAAAATGCAAGTGGTTTGACAGCATCCAATGTTGCAAAATATGATGGATTGCATAGTATGGTCGTATTCAAAGAGCATCCACCAAGTCATATGGATAAGGTATGAGGAATCCTATTTTTGATCTTTTGCCATAAGATTTGAATTACTTTACCACTTCTTTTTGGAGCTTTATTGAAGATCATTCCAAACAGATTCTGCTGAAAGACTTTTCTCTTTGACAATGTATTTCCACAATCTAAATATCCTTAAGTGTAGGCATACATTGCTTTGTCTTTAATTTTTTATGTGGGAAGGTAAGACTCTTTGCCAGGTCAGAGTATGATATAATGAGACAAAATTCATTTCTAATTTTTATATTATTCAATTTTAGAAAAAACTGTGGGACATCTTGGACTTGTGTACTCAGTGGTTTGAAGTCACGCATAAAAACAACCCACAGGCAATCTACCCTATCATGAATTGGAATTGCCGTGCTCGAGCAGGAGCTTCACAGCACCATGGGCACTCACACATGTTACTAGCAGAGAACTTCCACTATGGGCAGTGGGAGCGCTTAAAACAGGCTGCAAAACATTATTCAACTGAAAATCCTGGCTGTAACTATTTTGATGATCTTGTGACTGCTCACAGAAATCTTGGACTTGCAAAGATGTGTGGAGAAGCTTGTGTGTTTGCCCATATAGTACCATTTTGTGGCTATGAGTTCAAAGTCATCTCTTGGAATTTTGATGAAAACTTCAAGCAGGCAATCAGTGAAGCTGTGGAGGCACTTATTAACAAGTTTGGTGCAGAATGTTTTAACTTGTGCATTCACTTTCCACCTCTTGAAAAGGGAAAACTCAGAAAAAGTGCAGTAGTTGAAGAGGTGAAAAACAAGAGTTTGGACACAGGTGACATTGCAATGCCTTTTATGGCTCACCTTGTTGACAGAGGAGGAGTACAAAGTTCCTCATCTGATGTTTGTGGAATGAGGATATATGGAAGTGCCATAGTTAATGAGGATCCATTCTCAATTGCGCAGCAGCTAGGATGGTCGACATGACCTGGGTTTTGTAGTTTTATTGATTGTACTTTTACAACAAAGAGATTGCCTATTTTTTTAGCTTCACTCTCTCTTCTAACAATACTTTTGAAAAGTTTCTTCTCATTGTCAATTGTACTACTCAAACTTATTAATTATTCATAAAGTTATAAGCCAATCAGAGTGCCCCATTTTGGTCAGGTGCATGTATCTTGATACCAAATGAAAATCTAGATCAAGATTACTCTGGTTAGTTAAAAAACTGATGAAAACACTGATCAAGACACTTGAATTTTAATTGGCAACCTCAATTACCATAAAATAAATTATTCACAACCGTACTTCGAAAAGTTATTCACAACGTGAGCATCAAGTGGATTCAACACCTTGTCACCGAATTTTTCTCCCAAATGACACTTCAGACCACACACTATCCTGTACACAGTTCTGGGTGGATACCTTTCCCCTGAATCTTTGGCAACTTCCATTACAAACTTTGTGAGCCATTAGTTGAGAGATATGGCATCCATATCCTCTATTTCACAACTAACAGGATTAACCTTGTGCAATTCATAATCTTCAAAAGTGCCGATTTTAGATTTCGGTGGTCTTTTGAAAAGACCACCAAAATCTAAAATCGGCACTTTCATCTCCCTTTGCTGCTGCCATTTCTGAAATATTTTTAAAGCCTGTTTGTTTTTGTACTTTGTAGAAGATGGAACAGCTTCATTGGCCAGGACTTGTTCTTGGACTTGTTTAGCTGTACTTTTCGGCAAACGGAAACAACTTGGTCTTCCTTTCTCCTTCTCACTTCTCAGCCATAACCATCAACTACAATGAAACACTGCTAACATGTGACAAACGGCTTTCAAAATACAGGCAGAGACTTGCATGAGCTATTTACCTTTCACGCGGGGAATACATTATTTTTGCATGCTTTATTGCATTGTATTTTTAAGGTGTGATTGAGAAGTCATGTCAAAAACTCTTGCTTTGTGTTTAATCAGGGGTTCCAAACACCTTGAAATAATAAAGGCACAAGGCCTCATGCTTTCATCTGTTTCTCAGTGTTTGGAACCCCTGTTGAAACACTCGCACTGGTTTTTGACATATTATATGACCAATTTGTACTGACAAGATTCACCATCTACTGGTAACAATTCTCAAAGAGTTTTTTCAGCCAAGAACCAGTAAAGTGCCTCATAAGTAGACAAGTATAATTTTTTGGTGCACATCTCAGAGAACCATTAATTTTATAGATTACGATATCTATAGGATTTGGACTTTCATACCATATATTGTATCATTCTGATTAAGCAACCAGCTGATTTAAAATATTTTATTTACAGCCAATTGAGGCAATCAATCCTTTTAATTATTGTAGATAGAAGTGTTCTCCTTGGCCTTTTGAATATATTTTTGACTGTTATCGAAGAGTCAACCAGTCACGAATATTTGTGCTGTGTTTACCTCAAGGAAGACCAGAGTGTAGAGGCCTTTCTACCAACACAAAGAAATGCCTGTATATACCAGTGTGGGAATTTTTAAGCTCTGTTGTGAAATAGCTAGGTTTTGTGGTATGTTCTTCATGTCCACCAGATTCTTACATCTTTGCTTTCTGCTCAAGGACTTCTATTGGAGCCCAAAGTGTATAAGAGGTGGAGATTTACTGCATAGCCCAAAACAATGACATTTGGATGCAATGATAAAAAAAAAAAAAAAAAAAAACAGGGATAGGGTCTCACCCTGAGTCTCTTATGTTGAGTGTCTTTAAAAAATTATGAGCTGCAAGACTAAATTAAATGTGCTCTTGTGATAAACAAAGTTTCCATCAAAAAGCCATCTTTTTTTCCACTAAAATGCGCATCAGTGTAGAAGCATAAAGAAATCCAAGAGAATGCAGTTGTTGAACCTGCCTGACCACTAATGCCATGTTAAAGCTCTGTTGTCCCTTGACCTCTCTAGCTTGTACCTGAAATTGTTTACCCATTTGGGGTTATGTCATAGATAGCCTAGTGTAGCCCTACCCTCTCCCTGTTTCTTCTCAGGGGGAGGGTACAGCTACACATAGGCTTTGTGATAATCCTCAAGGGAACTGCTTCTTTCAAATTCCTCCCAGACCAGTAAAAAAGACATACAGGCTAAGGGGCTCTATTCTTTGCAATAGCACCAAACTACACTTACACCAAATGTTTTCTCAAGCTTTTATTCTGTATACCCACTACTTATTTTACAATACTTATACAAGATTTACTACCTTCCTAGAGCTTTCCAAGTATTTTTGACAACAACTTTTATCAACACTTACTTTGCTTATCTCTGATACTTTCAGGAAAGGTAAGAAATAGAAAGATGAGTAATTAACACAAAAATCCTAAAACCTTTCTATCAAATTCCCCAACACACTCATTACCCAAGGCACCAGAATAAATCTGAACTTAGGCCTTAGCCACATGATCAAACATTTTCATCCAATGTATTAAAGATCACACTTGATCATTACACCAACTGTCTTGTCTTCCTGTGTTTGATCTAGATCAAACATTTTCATCCAACACCTTGCTTCACAGGTAAATGTTTGATCATTTAGCCACCCCATGATTTGTGCAACACAAGACATTGAATGAAAATCTTTGAGTGCTTTCCCCCCAAAGATCTCATATTTTGAAAATGAAACAAAAAAAAGTATGAAGAAAACATGTCTTGGAGCTGGACTTAAACAAGCTCTATCAATGATAAACATTTTTATCTCTTGTTCAAGATTCAAAGTTTATCATCTTCATCAATCTCTTGTAATCTTGGCCAGCAATAATTTAAATCTATTGGCACCCATGATTCTCTTGTGCCCATCTACTGAGTTATTTATAATTCCTTTCAAAGCTTTCCTCCAATTTGAAGGCATTTTTTCAAAATTGTTAATGGCAACTCCATGTAAATATACTCAGTTGTAAAGAAAAGATCAAATAAAAATGAAAATAAGTCAACAACTTTGGTTTTCAAAAATTAAACACCCCAACAATGGGTGCTGCAATTAGATATATGCTACACAGAGTGTCAGCTGCCAATTCAAGGAACATGACTCCAGATAATTTGATACAATTTTAAAGCATAATCACTATTCCCACTTGGCAAGAAATGACAAATGAAAAAAACCTTACATTTAGCAAAGACAGACTCTTTTGCCATAACAATAACATTATCAATAGCTTCAACCATCAGCTACAACAAATTGGTATGAAAAGGGTTCATGACGGGTGTCCCAAACTTTTTAGCACTGCACGTTTCACTGCTCGAGAAGAGTATCTCTTTAAGCCAAGAATCAGAGTGGAATAATCTTATCTACAATGTTACTTCAACTAATGACTGAATTTCAACATACACCCACTGCTCTCTGAAAAAAAACTTACAACCCAAAATTTCCCTCCCTTTCCCAATGCATAACAACACAAGATTTTGATGGATGGGTACAAAGAGTTTTTGACAAACATGAACTAATAGTCGAGAGTGGTTTGAGACGTTATACATTCCTGTTTTTTTCTTGGCCCAGAAGGCAGAGTACTAGGTAAGTCACCATTCTGAATTTTTCGTGACATGGCTGAACTTTAGAAATAGCCTGAAACTGGCAACTTTGAAAAATAAACAATAAAATAATAATAGTAATAATAAAAATGATACTAATAATACTACTATGATGGTGATGGCTTTCCCAGGTGAAATTTGTCCCACAAGTCAAGAGAAATCATCTCTACAACAATGACATCGATAATACAAAACAAATGAAATGTTAAATGTAACTTAACTAGCAAATCTTGTAAAACGACATTCCAGTTTTTCTTTGCATTTACTCTTTTCTACATTGGTTTGTAAGTGATGGGTTCCTTTGGGAGGCAACTCCAAAGTATTCTGAAAGCATGGTGTAAGAATTTACAGCACATGTACAGGATTCCAATATTTCTTCTCAGGCAAATGGCATTTTATAATTATATTATCAGACCATCACCTAAGGTCTTTACATGTATCAGTTAGTCTTACATCGCCCCATCTTCTAGTTTAACAATATCAAATTCAACACAATCTTTAACTCTAACTTACTCCAAAAAATGAAAAATAGCATACGAGATGAGGTTCGAGGTAAGGCTTGGTTCTTACACCAAAGATAGATTTACATACAAGTTAACGCAACCATATTTCTCTGGTGGCCCCTCTAAACTTCACATGTACATTGAGAAATCAGTTACCTAGCACAGGTAACCAAATATACAAGATATTAATTAATCATATCACTATGATCATTATTTACATATCAAAAAACATCTTCATTTTTTCTTTATTTCCACAACTGATGACTCAGAGTTTGGCCCGAGCCAGGAACCGATCCCATTGGATAAGCTCCGTAGCCTGCCATGCCATTAGGTACAGGTCCTGTGGTGACAAACTGAGGATGCTGCTGCTGTGGGAAGGACATTGGTTGCTGTGGTATCCAGCCATTTGAAAGTGGTGGCTGTGCAGAGGCAAACATGTTTGAGTTTCCATTTGGCATGTTCATCTGTTGAGGAGGCATTTGTTGTTTCAGTCGCATCTGTTGCATTTGTTGCTGAATCTGAGCCACCTGTTTGCCAAGAGGAAAAAATTGATGACACCCCAAATTCTTAAACAGACATAGCACTCAATCCAAATTCTGGTCAGTATTTTGAATTCAATACCCATGTAACATCCAGTCAGACCAAAATACATGTTTTACTTGAGTAAAATTCTTACAATCACCATCAAAACTGGTAATCAGACCTTAACCAGATTAATCAAGCCCATGAGCTTTATTGACAGTTGTTTACTCCTTTAACTCTAATCCACTTTTTTTTTTCATACTACACAAATCCTTCATGATATTAGGGCTTTTGGTAATCAAAAGGCACAACCTAATGGAGTTTTGTGTGATATTCTGTACCAATTCAATGCACATTTGGCTTTGTTTTCTACTTGGAAATTACCATTAAACTTTCCAGCTTTTGACAGGGTTCCACTAAGACAGGTCACCTCCCTCAAATATCACCGAAAACACCGCCATTTTGGAAGACAGCACTCTGCTCCTAGCTCCCACTAACGAACAGAAACACCTGACAGCAGACACATTACAAACCTGTTGCTGCTGCTGTTGTTGCTGCTGCATGAAAGCTGGTTGACGTGGTACTCCCATTCCCATTGGCATTCCTTGAGGAGGAATTGCACCCATGCCCTGAGGGGGAACTGCACCCATCCTGTTAAACATAGCTGGGTGCTGATTAGGTAGGGGTTGTTGCTGGTGTTGCTGTGGAGGGATGTACATGCCACCAGGTACACCAAACATCTGAGGTTGACTGCCCTGTGTCTTTGGTGCATACAGTGCCATTATACTGTCTGTGAAAAAAATCAACAGAAATGATAAAATGCAAATGTAACCAAGTGAAATCACAAAGTCATCATAATGCAAGGCTGTGCTCTAAGGAAAATTGAAGGGAGCCCAGTGCTCTGAAACTGTGAAATCCAGGGTGCCCAGCACTTGCTTTTTATGAAAAAACTAAAATTCCTGAGTCACTCAAGAGCAAAAGTAAGGCGCCAGGGGCAACCAGGCGCTGCTAGGCCACAGCTTTGATAGTGGCTCTGCTGATTACCTCTCAGCATACTGGACTTGTAAATAACCTAATCATCTGGGTGGAAGACAAAACAAAAGGTACACTAACATTGTCACCACTAATTCTATTCTTCAGGCCAGCATCGCACACTGAGAACACATTGATGTGTTGTCAAAAGGACTGAAGATCTTTCACCCTTTATGAGTAATAATAAGCATGAAACCTCAATTAGATGAGCACATTTTGGTGTCTCTAAGCCAACTGACATTTCAAAATAACTCTGTTTATTTCAAATTAAAAATAAGAGATAAAGACAACGGCCCCACCATTCACTCCGATGAAGGGCTAACGCTCGAAATGTCAGCTTTTATAATTGTAACGGTGGCCAATTTACCATTTCAACTTTGTTGATATATTCAAATTATTACCCCACCTTTGGTTGACTTATTGGTTGTAGAGTCATCTTTAAGAAGGGAATCTTCATTTGATTCTTGAGGTACTTGTGTGTTGACCTGTTGGTAGTAATAAAGTATGGAAACATTACCAAAACTAAGAAACAAAATTAATTGTCTACATCAATAATTCCTTGGAGGCAGTGTGAATACTGCAAAATAGACTAGATGTTTTATTCAGAGTAAATCATGCACTGTGTAGTCCTTAAGAAGGTAGTTCTTGACTAGGACTGTTGTCCTTACGAGTGACTGTTTTGTGGAAAGAGAAGGGTAATTTTTGCCACGTAGTTGGCTGTCAGACTAAAGTTGCGATTGTCAGTTGGAATTGGTCAGTTTTGCTCCACTGGGAAAGTGAGTTAGAGAAGAATTATTTCCTATTACCACTTTGACAAAAGTAAGGTGTGATGAGAAATGGCAGCGGCAATACCATTACCTGCTGTGATTGGCTAAAGCCAGTGTCAATTGTGGTATTTGCTTGAAATGCACCAAAATCAATCAGCTAAAACAAATACAAGTGATGAAACAAAATAAACAAACAGGGTGGACAAAACAAAATGACCGAAATACAGGTTGTAACAAAAAAGAAATGTACAAATAAATGAATGTAAAGAGCTAAATGTGGTCTGTCACAAGCAACTAAAGGCGACAAGAGTAGGAGCCAAATTTGTGCTTAACTGTTGAATTAGTAAAATGGTGTGGACATAACATCTTTTTCATTCCTCTACAGTGCTGAAGTTTGTCATAAGACAGATATCAAATGGTGGAAAGTATGACAACTTTCACATGTAAAATCTCAATTTCAAAAAAACCAGATAAAAAAAAACTCAACCAACATAATGAACAAAGCAGAGAGCACAAGCAATATTTCTTCCACTAACAAACAAACTCCCTGAAAAACATAAAATCCCTATCAATAAGGGGCCATATAAGACCCTTCCTTTTTAGTAAAAACCAAATTCTGGCTGGTCAGGAGCCCAATTTTCAAACCCTTTACCTCACTCTCTAAACCAGTCTTGGCAGGTTGTGAAGCAGCAGGCATGGGCTGGGCAAGAGAATTTAGCAAACCACCAGAACTCACTGGTGCTGATGCTTGGGCTGGAGCTGGGGCAGGTGCTGGGGAAGGTGCTGGGGTGTCTAACGACAGTAGATCAACCAGAGCAGCAGGTTTGGCTGGCTCAGGTGCTTTGACGGGGGGAGGGTGGGAGCGTGGACGTGGTTGGGCCACTGAACTGACAGGAGGAGCAACCTTTCATAACAAAAAGTATGTAAGCAAAGAAACAAATTGGTGGAAAAATTGATTGTTAAAAATCTTCTATCTCCATTAGCTGAGCAAGCCTCCCTTCCTTCCACACCCTTCCAACCTTTTGCAATATACCTCTACAAACATTTAAACAACTTCTCCGGCACTCTGCATTGCAAAACCTTCATGTTTGCACTACTTGTCAGCAGAGCAGTATAGTTTGCATTGGATCTACTAAGTTTTAATACTATCTTCTCTCCATTTCAATAAAAGAGAAGTAGATGAACAGTCTGATGGGGAAAGAGAGATTGCCTTTTAAGATGCATTAAGAAACACACCATATTTATTTACTCTTGTTAATTTGCAATTTAAGCCAGAATTGCATAAAGTAACCTTGAAAAAATACTTGGGTTTCAGAGGGGCTTGAGATGATGCGTAGGTGCTGTTACCAACCAAGCCCCAAAGCTACATGTTAAAAAAGAGGAAAGTTTAGATTGCACTAACTGAACAAGTCTAACTTCCAAAGTAAGAGGTACTGGTTCATGCCGAATCCAAGCCTGAATTCTTCAGTATTTTTCATTCTCTAACTTACTTTCTTTTCAGCTTCAATTTTGTGTGGAGTTATGGTAATTTCTTCTCTCTTGTCTCTCCTTTTCTTCTGTTTCAGAAACAAAGTACCAACTGAGGTTAGTATACAAAACAACTTGGTGACAACCGAGACAAACAAACTCGAAGGCTAACAATCTGAAATCCCAAATATAAACTTCTGAAAAAAATAAACTGCCGTTAACCAAAACTTACAGCCAAGCCACAAATCCATACAGTATTTTACACATCCACAGATCTGCATGATTCCTAACCAAATTCCACCATCTGTGAATTTTTTTTGTAGAGTGGAAGGAGAGAAGGTGAGAGGGGAGGGAGGGGGAGGGGACGTAATTTGGTGATTCAGAAACCAATTGACTTCTCTCATGCTGAAGCTGATGAGCCTCTGTTGTTACCTTATCGGCAGATTTTGTTTCTTTGGCAGAACTTGGGGTGGATCTATTTGGAGGTAATCCATCTTTCTTTAAATACTGTTTTCGTTCATATTTGCTCCTGATAAATGCCTCTACTGTTCTGTAGATTCAAATGGAGACAAGAAAAACAACAAAGGGAACAGCAAACGTACAGCCGTCATTCAGCCTATTCACAAAATGATCAAAAATGTTCTGTAAACAAATATGTTTAAACAATGAATATATAGTGTGACGTATTCAACGTAATTATACTATAAATGATTGTAAAATGTAACAATTTTCGAAAACGAACACTAGTGTATTTCATTCCTTCTTACAGAAAGCATATAGAGTTTATCATAGAAGGAATTAGTCTGGTTTCTCTACATTTGTTTCCACAAAAATTGCCTATCAAAGACGTCACTCTTGGCAACCAATTTTACTACCAGAAAATGCCCATTCACCATTCGAGTCAAAATGAATTCAATATCGTTGCTTCGAACTTGGAGAAAACAACTGAACGAGTACGTTAATCGTACAAAGTAGTTGTTAAAGCTGCATAGGGTAACCACTCGTTTAAAACTCTCAAATTCTTTTAAAAAAAAATTGACGAAGTGCCAAAGAAAATTCAACGAGTGTGGCAAAGATTAGACGATATTAGACTAAATTAACCGGCCGGTAAAATATTCAATTTCACAGCACGCAAACGAATTGGAATGTGCAGTTATCGCCTCCGAAACAAGCGGTATCACGTAAACTACAACCAGTAAGAGCCATAACTACATGAACACAATGAGAACTAATCCCAAACAGCTCCGCCTCAATCGAAAACGAACATGTTTCATAATCGGTGCATTGAAAATGGAATGAACCGTCATTGGATCGTGTTTACGGTAAACGACCTCGAAGAGATTAGTTCAGAGTTTAATCAAAATAACTGTTCAAATTCACCGCAAGCAAAAAGCAAAATTCTGTCGAAAGAAAGTTAAGGAAATTTGAGCAATAAACAGAACATACTAGCTAGCAAACAAGAATACTGATTACTAAATTTAACAAAGACAAGGCTAAACAATCGTAGTGATACATTTATGAGCGATAGTTTTGAATGGTACGAATCAGTTTGCGGACGGCGAAAGTCAGACGGCAGATAACATTCCCAAAATTCTGCTGCTCGTTTATTTCCCCACTGCTGAATGCTCTGAATACAAAAACATAAATCAAAATAGGAATTAATTCAAGTCAAGCATAAATGTGAAAACAGTTGGTTAAAACGTCGACTTACGTCCATCTGTTCCGGAGTCCATGAATCGAGGTTCACTGATTTTACTCTCGATATATGTACCCCTAAATTTCGATGTATGCCGGCACAACGAATGCATAGGAAAACACCCAGGTTCCATGACGCCCACCGAGGCCCTAAACAAGAAGTTTAAAATCAAATCACTTATCAGGAAGCATAAGGAGCGTTAGAAACAGAGAAAGTCTGTCAAGGAAATGATGATCGTACAAGTTTACATTCCAAACGAAGCTTACCTTTGGCCGCGCAATCGGCACAGTATCTATTTTCTTCCTCTTTCAGCAACTCTGATAAAATAGCCTGATTTGTGTTCTGTTTCTGTCCTTTATCCCTCTGTGTTCTAGAAGTCATGCTGGACGCAGAAAGTCGTATCCGTTTCTACCATACGTCCCAAGTCAAAATGGCTGAATCTATCGCGTAAACCGGTCGTGAGCCCGCGTTCACAAATCGGTGGCGTGGTATTTACGTCACGATGACATCATTATTTGTGTTCAGCTTTCCGGATCGATAAAGGTTTTGACAGCAATACAGGAACTCTTGGACGATTACACAACTTTCTATTTCGTCTACTATCTTGGGAAGAAATCTTCATCCTTTATAAGAAAGGAAGCGGTAAAGAATTCGATCGCCATTCAGTTTCGGAAGTACTGTTAGACTTCAGTCGGAGGGGTGAGTTGACGATTTAAACGTGTTCTAGTGGAGGGGTGAATACCTGCCTTTGTAGAAGAGGCAGTTTTAATATTATGTATGATGTGAGAATACCGAGTTCTCATTTTTACTATTTCACTTCGCGCAATGGAAATCTTCCTTTGTGTTTCGGATGAAAATATTTTTCGGTATTATTCACTATTGACGGATAAGACTCGTTTACCATATTAAAACAAAACCTCATTAAAATTAACTTTCAACGCACTTCAAAACACGCCTACTACAAAACTAGTAGTAGGCGTGTTTCAAAGTGCGTTGAAAGTTAATTTTAATGAGGTTTTGTTTTCAGTATGATAATGAATGATACTTTCTTGGCTTCGAAGAGGTCTGTGGACGAAACTAGTTTTGTAGTAGGCGTGTTTTAAAGTGCGTTGAAAGTTAATTTTAATGAGGTTTTGTTTTCAATATGATAATGAATGATACTTTCTTAGCTTCGACAATCAAAATTTCGCAAAAGACTCGTTTACTCTCTCAACGTAATTAGAAAGTTGCCCCTATCATTTTCTCATCATGTAAGTGTACTTACATGATAGGTTTAAACATTTTTATTGAAAGTTTCACCAAGCATTGAATATTTACAACTCTGCCGCAAGAAGAATCTGTAAGGCTCTGTAAGTGATTGGTGTCTCACGGTCACATTTGACTGTCGTTTTCTTAGCTCCTCAAGGGTTTTTTGCTCAACCAAAATCGCGCAACGTGCGTTAACAGAGGCATTTAATCTGGTATTAACTATTGATAAAAACTGCACGTTCTCCAGCCAAATACACAAAGTATGATCACGTGAGTATTCTCCTGCTTGCCACGCGCCATTTATTTGGGATAGACCGTAAATGATGGAATATAACGGGCCGACCATTTAACTTTTGAGGGGGGGGGGGTGGGTGATTTCAGGTCATCAAGAAATTTTTTTTCTAGCAATCTGCTGTGCAGGATATTTTTTCGCGATTTTTTGGTATATTTTTTCTGTTACATTTGGGCTGTACGCAATTTTTTTCTTCCAACAAGCGCTTGCAGGAATTTTTTTTCAAAATCACCCACCCCCCCCCCTCAAAAGTTAAATGGTCGGCCCCTAAAGGAAACAGAACCTTCCCTTTCTCACCTAATTACTAAGCCCTGCACTACTAAAGGCTTGAGGAGCTGTTAAGGAGCAGAGGTCTCTTGTTCTCATTTCTCGCTGCGTTTCGTATCATAAAGGATTTAAAAAATATTTTTTTTCGTGTATTTCATAGAACACTTCTAGGATTAAAAATTTAAACCAAGGGATTATACAGGCGTATATGGAAATTGAATTTTGTTTTTGGAAATTGTCCTTTCAATATGTACAAGTATCAGAGCTTCTTTCCCTGTTGTTGTTTTGTATTCAGCATGGACTGCTCTTGTCTTTGCTTTTCGGATTTGAAAGCCATCTTATTCGCCTTCTTTTCCATCCGTCGCACCTGGTAACAAAAAATAGAAAAAAAGAAAAAAAAAAGAAAAAAATATAAGTCAGTTAGTTCTGTTTATTTCTTTAACGTTTGGCATCGCGAGTGTCGTTAAACTAAACGCCCTCACAGCAAAGTGCGACGCAGAGTTCTTTAAGACAAAAAGAAAAAAAGAAGAAACAAACAAACAATTGTAATGAATAAATACCACGATAAGAACGCAAGGCACAGGTTACTACGAATCATGGGATACGTATTTTGATGTACTACTACGACCTGCAGCATTACCCTTAGATTTAATGTGACCACAACAGAGTTAGAAAACGCAAATAAAGAGGTTGCACTTGGCTAAGAAGGAATAAGGATTATCAGGGATAAAGAACACTATAAATGAGGATGTAGCCCTTTCAGTTGCTTTATTTCAAGAATCACAAACAGTGGCAAAGTCTGAGAGTTTCCTCAATGTTTCCTGTATAAAAGAAAGCGGGAGCTTCTGCGTTAAAACGAATACCAACCTTTCTGATTTTCGCTATTGCATAAATAGCGCTCTCTACTGCGAGGATCGTGCATCATACGTATCTATAACCGCAGTTCAAAATATATGAACTTCATATATTCATTGTAACCAACCTTTCTATCGTTCTTGACTTCTTGTTTCCTTTGTTTTTTTTCTTCTTTAGTTTCGTCTTTGCTTCTCACAGTGTTATGAGAAAAAAGCGTTTCCGTCTCCTCTGTATCGATGCGTTCGCTAGCCTGCACGTTCTTTTTGGATTCAGCACGCTGTGAAAGCACACCAAGTGGAATACCAACCTTGGATAATTTGATTGGTTTCACCTTAAAGGGAATAAAACCAGTAGAGTTAAAACTGATGCAGTCACAACAGCCAATCAGAGCAAGACAAATATCACAAGGAGCCAATGAGAACTCAAAGTAAACACGTGTCACCGACGAAAAACGCGGGAAAGCCGACCAGAGCAAAGGCAAATATCACAAGGAGCCGATGAAAACTCAAAGCAAACACACATCACTAATGAAAAGCACGGGAAAGCCAAACATAGCAAAGGCAAATATCACAAGGAGCCAATGAGAACTCAAAGTAAACACACGTCACCGACGTAAAGCGCGGGAAAGCCAATCAGAGCAAAGGCAAATATCAGAGTCAATGAGAACTCAAAGAAAACACACGTCACCAACGTTGAGCGCGAGAATGCGCGAGCGACCAAGTCATAACTGGTTTTTGTCTGATCTAATTGGTTTACCAAATGTTGTGATTTTTCTGGACGAACCAAACAATCCCGTATTGTTTTTGACATTTTTTAAAAGTTGAAAATTTTCAGTTGTCTTCTTGATTCCATCACACCAAATAGATACACCGAATGTCTTTGACACTTGGGAAAATAGTCACAAAATTCCTATAATTCTTTATAAAGAAACGTTTTTAAAATCAATATATACGTAAATAAAGTGACATGTAAATTACCCTTGGAGTGTCTTTGATCAGTTTGGGATGATTGTAGAGGTTTGAATACGTACCTAAAAAATATGATGATTACAATTTAATTAGATTAAAGTGTCAAAAGGCAAAAATTCAAATCGATTTCTTCCCTTATAAAAAAGCGAGAGAGTTTTTATAATCTAAAACTGTCTCTTTACTTCTCAGAGCGTGTGTTCACAACACAAACTAAATTGTAAAGAAGCAAAAGAACAAAGTCACACCCGAAGATAACAGATGCACCTTAAAACAAGGAGCTCCATTACAAGAGTCGTGACTTAGTCACTGTCCCACAAGTGTAACGCTAAACCAGTGAATAAATACCACCAGTCTGCTGACTAATTGTGGATCACAAAATAACAAAAAATGCCAGTATTCATATAAAAACTAATGATTTATTTTGAAATATGGGATATTATTTCATCTCAGGGTATCACTAGGTGAAAATATGGCCTCATATGTTCTTTCTGAAACCATACAGTGTCTCAAAAACAAAAAAAAATCCTGGCATCCAATTTGTTCTTCATAACATCATTTAAACAGGTGAAGTTGAAAAACTGAGCTAGCCGTTTCAAGATGAAAAAAATCCCAACTCTTTCAAACCACAAAACATGAGTTTTGATAATTATTCTCCAAAACTCATACTCACTTAAAATGGATTCACAGTCCCATTTCTCTTTTGGCTCTTCTGCAACTCTGACCAGTTCATCTGGAGAGCTGTCACTATCTTCATTTTTATCATGACCTCTGACCAGTTTACTCTCCTTGACATCAGAGAAACTATTAGAAACAATTTGCAGTCAGTAAATAACAACTTCTGATGCACAAACGGCACACCCTTATTGATGAACCCTTCTTAAGTTTCCTGATACAGTGTTCTCCAAAGAAGGTGGCACCCAGCAATTGATTGCCACCTACTTTAGGATTTAAAGCTGCCTCCTTTTTTTGTTCTGCTTGCTTTTCTCTTCTTAGTTTGTGCTTTTGTCTCCTACTTTGCCTCCTTCAGTTGCTTTTGAGTTTTTTTTTTTTTGTCATATCTTGTACAATATAATCCAAAAAGCAACAGAAACGTGCATGTGCTTTGTTATGTGTTAACTGCCATGTTTTCAATGACATAAACATCCGGGTATGTGACAATTGCCTGTGCTCAGCCCTTCCCTGTGAAATCATTCAATTCCAGGCCCACACAGCCTGGTTGACGGTCCCTCAATTTGTCACAGCCACCTACTTAAGGTTGGCTAGACACCTACTTCAAATCCTCTTGAGAACCCTGCTGATACCCAATGGGTGGTGTGGGGCCCTAAGTAGTGCCCACTGCTTCTGTTGGAAACATGCAATGCCCATCAATCAATTATCACTAACTCTGCCAGTTTTTTAGAACTCACTCCTGTACTTGTTGGCTTTCAATGAATTCTTCAGCCAGAGCATTGAGCCGTTTGCTGTCTGGCTGAATGGTGCCTTCTAGCTCTTCGTGATCCAGTGCTCCTATTTCATCTTCATCATACTCCTCCATCAACTAATAACATAAATATTAATCATAACAAATAACAACATAAGTTCCATTCATTTATAATTTCAAAACATTACCAGGTATTTTAAAGGGGAACTGAAGCCTAAAATTGGTATATTGTTTGCATTCATTTCTAGTTAGCTTTAGAGAAGTAAGATAAAGTGTCGATGTTCATTTTTGTTCACTTCTTGTTTTTTATGAGAAAATTCAATTTGAAGTTGCCTTTTTCCTGCTTTTGGGGCTGTAAGACTGTCAGCTCAAAATGGGTCAGCAGCAGTCGTTTATGACGTCTGTGGTGGGGAAACAACTTAGGAAAAACAACTGTTACCATTTCATTTTCGTAGTTAATCCCCATTACAAGTCACGCAACTTCGATAACTCCATAACCAAACCAAATTTCTGTAGGAAGAGTACGGGTTTATTATCTTTCTTCCCCACCAGTGATGCAAGAGCGAGCTAAAATGACCACTGACATTGCTTTTCTGAGCCGCCGTAATACGAGGCCAAAATACCACTTTAAACTATTTTTCCGAGGCGAAGTTGGGCCCAAAGACTGAAAAAAAACCCTCGAACATTACTATTTGAACTATAAGCTGCAACTTAAAAATGGTTCATTTTTAGGCTTCAGTTCCCCTTTAATATGTAAGTTAAAAAATATAAGTTTATATACATTAGTATAGTTGTGAAGATTGGCCTAATCAGCCATCTTCATACCCATGAAACCCCTAAGTGACATTTTTGAAGTCAATGGTCATTTTTGCTTGTAAAGGATGAACATCAGTTGCAAATCATGATAGTTTCGCAAGTACTACTAAGTATGTAAGTGATATCACAGTATTTATTGTAATGATATTATATGTAATATCATTATTGTAAGAAGGGTTTCCAATATAAAAGGTACCTTTTCAAATCTTTCATCAATAAGTTGCAAACCTAGAAAAAAAAAAAAACCATACTTGAGATATATAAACTATAATATATATTATTAGTTCCCTGACAAAATGTTCACTGATATAACAACTTTGCTTTTCCCTGATGATTTTCAACTGTTAGTTTGTTTTTTTGTCTTCTGTCTATCTATCTCTCTGTCCATTTTCTCTGTCTTTTTGTCTGACTACCTGTCTGTCTACTTGTCACTCTGTTTGTCTACTTGTCTGTCGCCTTGCTTCATTCCCTCCGTGACCATCTGTCGCTCTGCTATTGATAAATCTTTTTGAACTGCGTTAATCTGTCTGTCCATTCATTTCTGCCTGTCTGTGTGCCACAGCATTAGAAGCTTAAACTAAAACTTGCAAAAGCAGTTTTAAAATAATACTTTTTGTTTTTCCCAACCTTCATTCCTTCTTATTACAGATGATGTCATGGAATAGTTTGTAAATCTTGATTTAGTTTCCTCTTCCTCAAAATACGACATTCCATCATCTGACTCGTCAGCCTCATCTGAAGGATAAAGATCTGCATCACTTCCATCCTCATCATTGCTCCCAATTAAGTTGTCATCACTACAAAGAAGAATAGTTATAATTATAACATAACCAAAGCAAAGCATGCAATCTGATTGGTCAATTCAGTGTCCTCCATTTGTCCATGAGTGTACGCTGCTGACGTGAGCAAATGCAAAGACTATTTTTCCGCGTGCGCTTGTTTTTTTCTGGTCACGTAAGATTTGTTAAATAAAAGGGAACTCTTTTGCTATAATGTATCAATGTTATGTTATAAAACAAATGGTAAACACCACAGCATACACTACTGAGTTATGGATGTACTTGGGAGGTTTGCTAAGCACTCAAGTAGCTAGAGTCACTCTCGGCTATCACGTTGCACGACTCTTATGCTTCTTTTGTGCTTAGCAACCTCCCGCGTGCATCCACAACTCAATAGTGTACGCTGTGTTGTTTACCATTTCTTAATAACAAAGTAAGTTAGGACTGTGTAATCATCCATTAGTACCAAATAATCTGAGAAGGATCTGTTAGGTACTGAACTTTGTTTACTTCATTCAAAGGAAGACTTTTAACTAGAAAACTTTTGGTTTAAAGAAACAAAAAGTGTTTAAGAGGAATCCATCAGAGTTCAAAGTGTGTTTCAAACACAAAATACATGTATTTCATATGGTATTCTAAAACCCTGCTAACCTTTCATAGTCTGCATGTTCACCATTTGCCTGGAGAAATGAAAACATGTCTTAAATTTATTCATCCTGTATATATTTTAACTAAATCTCACAAATTTCACAATTGTTTCAATCAAATGTTTCATCAAATGCTGAAATTGAACAGATTTTGGAGTACTACAAATAAAGGCAAAATGAAATTCCTCTGTGAAAGCAATCTTTCAATTGAAATTTGTAAAACTCCACCATCAGGAAAAACAAACTCCTGCTATATATCTTTAAGTCTTGTGAGCAGAAAAAACTTAAGGGTGAAAAAGCTGTGCAAAGATTATATAATATATATCTTATTAACCGAGCACGAGGGCCATACTGAGAGAATATCGGCCCGAGGTCTTGACAGTACAGACCGAGCGCAGCGAGGTCCATACAAAAAAGACTGAGGGCCGATGTTCTTCCAGTATGGTCCTGAGCAAGCTTAGTTAATAAGAGATTTATTATACGACTGAAGTTCAAAGGGACACAAGTGCGGTATCATTCGGGACCATTCGGGACAGTGCCCGGTCCAATACTGAGAGAATATTGACCAGCAATAGAACATTTTGATTGGTTGATTTTAGTTATTGGCCCTCTGACTGCCCGAGTCGTGTAATAAATCTACATATTCACCTGGCAGGCTGTTCATTAGTGTTACAGTTAAGGAAATAAACCAGCAACTATGCCAAACTTTGCAGTTAAATTTCAATAACCTGAGCTTCTTTTTTTTAACACTTAACACTATTATAATGCTATTGCATTTCTCAAAGGAAATGCCCCCCCCCCCCCCCATCACAGACACCTCCATTACCTTCAACATAAAATCATCCTCCAAAATGTTATCAGGGTCATTCAGATCCAGTGCATCATCCAATGCAGCCACAATATCAGGATCCAAGTCAGGCCGGGGACCTAGAATGTAAAAAATGGAAACCAAACTAGCATAAAGCTCACCAGTAGTAAGAGCATCCAAAGACCTAATTCTGGGAACTCTTGATGTAATATGTACCACTTCATATTCCCATTTGTAAGTGACTTTTCACACCCCCATCCTGTTTTTACACTCCCTCCACATCTTAAAATAGCAGCAAGTGTACATTCCCCTGAGTAATGCAAAAATATAGCTGTCTTGCAGTTTAGGTTAACCACTCACTTTTATTCCCCATGGTCTAAATGGAGATAGGCCTGCTCAAGAGGTCAAAGATATTCATTCAATCACCTGAAACTGGAGCAGCAAGATTAAGCATTCCTTCTTCTTCCTCATATCTGGAAGCAAATACTTCAGTTGGCAATTTGACTTTACCAAACTAGAATAAAGAATCAAATGAAATTCAGTTAATCATAACGTTAGAAATATGGATAATAAAAGCATTAACCATTTCACTTCCAAGATCTACAAATCAATTCTCTGGATCGATACCAGTACCTGAGCAACTGCTCACCCACCCCTCCCCTAACCCAACATTTAAACCCTACCTTGTTATCAGTTGACTGTTGTTTGGTCTGCGGAGGGGTAAGTTTGCAGTTGCTCAGGTAATGACTATGATCCAGTACTTCTTACAGTCAGCTAGATATTTCTTATAATTTTAGCTCTGAGAGTTTTGTGTTAAAACAGATTATAACCCCTGGTCAATACTTTTCTTTCCTATCATTGTCTCTCTGTTTGGTATCATGTCAACACTTAAAGGAGAAATTACTCCCTTAAGGTGCAATAAAAGTTTAATATGAGAAAACACCACTAAGTTGTTTTAAAAACTTACCTCCACATGATCTGCAGTTGTCTTGGCTTCAATTACAGCCACATTATCAGGGAGTGGCTCCAGTGTAAGGTTTGTGCGAGGTTTAAGGTGCTGCAAGTAATTGTAGTCATCATCAAAGAAAATTCCATGCTGTCTTTCCTCCTCCTTCTTTTTATGCTCATCTCTGAGGCAACAAGTAGAATTACCTCATTAGTAACATTTATATAAAAGACAAGGTGCTTTTGTAATACAAAATCCAGAAGTTGACTATCATCACACTATCGTCAGCTTTTGTAATCGTTACAGTGGCCAATTTACCATTTCAACTTTGTTGATATATCCATATCATCACACTAGTCTGATATAGAGACAGGAAAACCATAAAGTAACATGTTAAAACATTAAGTAAAAAAAAAATCAAACTTAGGAATTAAGGCACTATATTCAACTTTTTTTTTTCTTACTATTTTATTTTGTTCTGTTTGGTTGGTTATGTTTTTCTGTTTGTCTATATATCGGAGCTATCTGAGGATAACGGAGCTACCTACAAGGATTATCAAGAAAATACAATACAGGATTTAATAGTGAAGAACTGTAGGAGCTGATACTAAATCATGTGAGTTCAAAGGGTTCTATAAAAGTACTACAGATAATTGAATGAATTATGATCATAATGATAATATTAATAATGTAAGAAACAGACAGCACTCTCTGTCGCGTTCCCGATGCCGCAGACACGTGGTGTTGTGCACCGGAGTTCGCCAGTATAACCACAGTGTTGAACTTTAGACAAGCAGCAGCATCAAACTCTTTATTCACTTAAGCTGGCAGTCTTTGTACAGCACAGGCGGTAAAAACTATAGAACGGATACATGAAGGTTCGAGATAAGGAAAACCGAAAGACTTCGAAACTAGAAATGATAAAAATGAGGAATATTACAAGCATAACTTACATCGGATCTTGACTCCGGGGTAGAGAACTCCTAAACTTCGTTCGGCTCCGAAATGCTTTCGCTACAGTGACTCCTCGCAACTGAGCTACTTGCTTATAGAAGGCGAATTTAGTTCTTACACTTTGACGTACGGGAAATAGAAATGAACAGAGCTTTATGTAGCTAGCTTTGAGCGGATATTCGCTAGTCACGGAACAGAAATCAAACAAAGCGCGCTAACAAATTAAATAGAAAGTCATTGAAAGTTTCTTAGTGTCTTTGTGCTAAAAACGGAAGAGTTACATAAGTAAAAAAGATTAGAGTTCGTATCCGTAAACGTGACACTCTCCATCAGTTCACCAGTGTAACTTCCCCATGCAGACTGTTGGGAAAGCGTGAGAAAAGTATGTTAATCACAAGCCAGAAGCAAATGATTTACCACCTTTTCGAGTGTTCTCCCAACATACCAAGCTTTCATCAAATAAACTTCCCTTCATTATGGGCTTACTGATGCAATAAACAATAGGTTTGTGACCAATTGGGGTGCTCATAGTATCTCGGTTATTTTACAAAATATTTTATACTTACTTGGAGGCTATTTGACTTGGATCCTGGATGTAAGTAAAACAAAGATTCATTCACTCAATTTCAGGCAAACAGGAATGTTTAAAATACAATGTTTCTACAGCAGATGGTAAATCTTGCAAGTATCAAAGGAATGCATGGCCTGATGATTCACAATCTTCATCCTTAATGAAAATAAATGTCTCTTTCAGACACATTCAACTTGTGTTGATAAAAATTTCAGACACAAACCCTCCAAGATTATTACCGCAGCACCATTGTTTTGTTCCTCAAAAATCAACTTTTCTAGGAAAAAAATGTCTATCACTAATATCTTTGATTTAATAAATAAAATTAAACCTGTCTTCTAAGTAAGTTAATAAATTGCCCATAGCACATAAAAATTTTTAATCATATACAACACGCATTTCCTTTTAAGTATTTAACTTACCAAGAGGATCTTCCAAAACTTTTTCACACCATATAATAGTTATACGAGAGGGAAGTGTTTAAATACTTTCGTTTACAGACGTTTTCCAAACGATGATTTTTGATAAATGCTTGAATGCTACACTTTTAATATAAAGAATTAAGAAATAAAAACATGCCTGACTGGAAGAATCTAACGGTAGCAACACATGTTTAGAACTCTCTTCGTCAGCTTGTAAGGGATCTTTCTGACTTCGATGGACGAGCTGGAAACTATGAGCGCTTTTCTTGTCAATAAACGGCTTCTTTTTCTTCCCCTGTGACAGAAACAGTTATCTTACCAACGTCTTAGCCATAGTAAAAATATATACTAAAAGAAGAGACTTAAAAAACCTTAACAAGTAGCTTACCATTTCAATTTTGTTCTCTCACGTGTTAGTCGCCATGTTTGTTCTTGTGCAATCACTTGCTACGTCGGTACTTTTCCAGCGGTAGCTGCCTATTATAAAACTTATTTCAAATAAGCCACATTTTCAGTGACCAATGTCCAGGCAACTCTTCGAACAAACGTTATCTAATTTTGACGATAACAATTATGAACATATTTGACAATTTGCATCTTAACTAGTAATGGAGCTGCGTCACAGTTTGTTCGCCTTGGAAATTTAATCAAACGATCTTAAAAGTTTGTTATTTGCAATCTGCCTATTTTCCTCGTATTCCTTGCTAGCCTTGTTCATGGGTTATTTAATTAATGTTTTCATCTTAAAAGCCTATATCATGTAGACTTTCTTCAAGACATTGCATTTCTTCCTTTATGAAAGGATTCCTTTATAAAATAAAAACTCTGCGTTAAATTCAACCATCCGGCGATCGATCTTTCTGCCACCTTTTCACAGGAAAGACCGTGAAGCAATTAAATTGTTTCTTTTCATAAAAATTATCTTCAATTATATTATTTAAAGCAGAGTTGGTAACAAAGTGCAAAAATCTGAATAAAATGAAGCAACATAAAATCAGGAATAAATCATAATATCGCCAATAAATTAGTTACAGAAACAACATAAATTTATCGTTATTTTAAAAATAAATAAATATTGTTATTTCAGAAATATATTCATCGTTATTTTAAATATAACTTAGATGCAAAATTTAAATCCTTTGAAATAAAGCAAGAAATGTTTAGACTAAAATTTTCCTTTGTCGACATAGCGATTTGCCGTCAAGGTTGTTTATATGAATTATTTTGGAGAATGTTTTTCATTTTATTTTGCCATTCGTTAAAAGCATAGCGAAATGTATAATTCGAGTGCCCAACGAGTCCATATGAAAAGGAAAAGCTTTAAATTTGTATCGTCGGTCTGATTTCTTTCTCCGTGAATCAAAACAGGGAAAATATTCTCCGTGTGATATTGTCTTCCCATTTTCTCCCGCAGACAAAAATCAGGCTTACTTGGAAAATAAATAATTAACGTTACGGTATCACCTGTCTATATTAATCAATATTTTCCACCCCATTGGCTAGAGTTAAGTACACTGTACTTGCCTATTGACTCGTGTTTTTAATTTTGCGGTGTCATTGTAATTTTGAGTCAAATCCCTCGCAGTAAAGTGAAAAGTTTGACTCTCTAGCCGATAAGAAGTAAACTGTTCGATTGGTAACAGTTGTTTCCTAAGACGATATGACAGCTTTGAGTCAGGCCATTCAAAACAAACGTTGGAGACAAGCTCGATTGCTAATCGAAGCTGGCTCTGATATAAACTGGAAAGGCCAAGACAAGCGTTCCGCGATCATGGAGGTTTGTTTCCTAGACGACGAAGAGAAAGCACTCGGCTTGGCAAAGATGCTTTTGAAAAACGGTGCCAAGCTTTGTTTTCAAGACGAACAAGGGCTTACCGCGTTATCGTATGCTTGTATTTTGCAAAGAAAAAAACTTGTCGCTCTGTTTCTTCAGTGGGTAGACTATAATTTAAACGCCGTCGATCGAAATGGAAACACAGCACTCTTTCACACAATAACTGTAGGAGATGTTTCGATTGTCAAGATGATTGTTAAGAAATTAAAACATTACGGTCTAAGTGTGGATACACAAAACAGCAAGGGAGAAACGCCGCTAATACACGCGCTAAAATTAGGACATACCCAGTGTGCAGATATTTTGATTGAAGAAGGAAAGGCTTCGTTGGAAGTATGCGACTTGGAATACTTTAAAACCGCAGCACAATGGAAAATAGAAATGCAGCGAAATGGGAAACGGATTATTTCTCCTTTTTACACCGTCGAAAATAAGGTGACAGAAAAATCCAAGAAAAAGTTGCGCAAAACAGTGAGTGCAAAAGCTATGAAAGTTTGTCTGCTGCCGGACATTGTTGAAAAGAAAAATACGAAGAAAGATCGGCCTTTGACTGCGCCTGATAGAATTAAAATTCCTGCCTTTTTTTCCCCTTGTACGCCAGTGCAGGAAGATTTACTAAGACTGTATGGAATATTCAATCAACAAACCACGAGCTCTTATCGCAAAGGGTATAAATTTGTCCCGAAACCGGTCAAACCTCTTCCGCCGTTAGCCGAAGAAGAAACGGAAGAACGCATTGAAGAAAACCCAGCCGAGCAGGGTAAATCTAAATTGAACTTCTCGCAGATAAACGAGATCAACGTGCGAATCAAAGGTTTGCAAAAAGCCGTTAAAAACAGGAAGAATTCTTCTTCACCACTGAGTAACACAAACACGGCAGGATCGCCACTGAATTCAGAAGGAAGTGTGAAATCAGGAAAGAAAAAAACTGCGAAGTTATTACGTAAAGGAGAGAGTATGGAATCACTTGGAATCGAGATATCTTTGGCGGCTGAAAAACACTAACGTTTTTACTAGGAAGAACACAGCTTCAGTCTTGAATTATTTCAATGATTCATCAGCTTTCAAAGAAAATAGAGGGTTGATAATAAAATGGGACCACTGCGGACAAGAACAGCTCTAGCGCAAACTATTTGTGAGAATAACAGTGTGAGCTAACTTTACATGTGTAAATGTTTCAACTTTGACAGTTGGCTTCAAATGTAATTACAGTAGTAACAAACAAATTTCATTTCTCTCTTTTACACGCAACTGCAAAGATCAGCTAAAGGTTACATCTCCTTTGATGCAAGGTAGATGTCAAGGCTATTATTATGGGGATGCTTTGCTAAAAATCAATCAGAAAAGAAATACACTGCTTACAAACTTGGGTGTCAAGAAACGCGCGACAAATATAAACTATTTTAACAGTTTCAATGAAGTTGGTTGCGAACAAACACAGTTCCCCTGCACACAAAAAACCGATGTTGTCAAATTTGCAAATATAATACAAGCCTCGTGATTGGCCGACTTGTCAAGTTTGCAAAGATATTACAAGCCTTGTGATTGGCCGACTGTGACAGTCCTATGATAAGACTTTTATAAATTTATTATTTTTATTAATAAAAAGAAGTTTCGTTACAAGACCAAGACAGGACCAAGGACAGGTCTTTTCGTCGCATGAAGACATCTATCGAAGGGTTTTCGGTTTCTGTTGCAACAAGCAACTTAGAGCGGTATGAGTTATGATTTGATGTAGCGTTTGACACTTCCGGTCCTCCTCCGATTTTCGCGTACACTTAAAGGAATCAGCTTTGACTGCAAAGGACTTGTAACGGGGTTGGACAAAGCGCAAAGGACTATGGGTAAAACGTCGCGTTGAAATGCATCACACAGGGTATGCGATTAATTAAGATAATAGAAAAAGTTTCGTTCTATTTAGTTAATTGACAAAAAAACTAGACATACAAAGCAAATCAAGACGTTGCGAACTTTATTGAAATGTTTGAAAAACAAAAATTCTTTTCAACCTCCCATCCATTAATATAATCGCCCGATAAACAATAACAATAAAAAAGATAATAAATAAGCTATCCTTACATATACTCTTGCCAATGTCAGCGCTGATCCCAAAGTCGTGAAAAGTGCACGATTTTCAAACAGAGCGCATCTGCATTTCGACGCTCTAGAAGAGCTTAATAAAATCGTGCCGATCAAAAAAACTCCACGAAGTTGACCCGTTCAGCGTCTTTTAATAATTTTATATTAAGTAATTTTCATATTTTGTATAATTGTCAATGATATTGGTTCCATTAATTGTTTTTACAAATGCTCTAGTAAACAAGTTATTTAAAAATGTTCATGTACGAACAAGCTTCTCTCTACAGAACATTTTATAAAAATGAACGGGCTTTACAATGGCACCGTAAGATTCTGGTCAGTTTGCAGTTCCAAAATAACGGTCGCCAAAATTCCCTAAAGAAAACAGAATAAAAAAATGTAAAACAGAATACTTCTTGAATGTTGATTGAAGTTGAAGGCTGCAGAGTAACCTTATTATGACCCCTACACAAACCCAGAAGTAGTAATTATTTATAATTCATAAATTCATTTTTGGGGAAGTGGTTTTTAGGAAATATGGTAGCTTTGAAGGCGTAGAGGGCCCCATGTTCTCAAGGAGGTCTGTGCTTCCCCAGGGGTTCATCTTAGGGAGGTCTGTGCTTCCCCAGGGGTTCATCTTAGGGAGGTCTGTGCTTCCCCTGGGGTTCATCTTAGGGAGGTCTGTGCTTCCTCAGGGGTTCATCTTAGGGAGGTCTGTGCTTCCTCAGGGGATCATCTTAGGGAGGTCTGTGCTTCCCCAGGGGTTCATCTTAGGGAGGTCTGTGCTTCCTCAGGGGTTCATCTTAGGGAGGTCTGTGCTTCCTCAGGGGTTCATCTTAGGGAGGTCTGTGCTTCCCCTGGGGTTTCAATATCTTTTTCCATAAGCAACTACTGCTGATCACGATGTACTAGGCAGCTGTGCTCGGGCAAGGAACTGTTAACCCTTTACCTCCCATGAGGGACCATGACATACTTTCTCCTTAAAACATCGGTTCAATACCGAGCAGACAAATGATGAAAATATAGAAGAATACTAATTAGAACATAGCTGGCAGAGTCGCGCAATCAAATTCACTATACGTAAGCGTGCTCAAAATCCCGATAGTGCACGCTGATAGCGTCAGCAAATCCGACTTCGCCAGAAATTTTTTTTCGCGCGAGCGGCCATTGTTAGCGCGGGGAAAAATAATATATTTCGCGACAATAACGGATACAAACAGAAACTCGGCCTACTAGTCCGAAAACGAAGACAATGTTTCGACCTTTTCCCTTGGGCTAGAGTTCTTAAATGAGGCAGAAAAAGAGAAAAACAAAGCAAAAGGAGACGCGGCATCAGCACCGTCACGATTCGCTTCAACTGTTATTGTTGTCCGTTTTTCGCGTCGGATTTGATGCACAATTCCACCGGCTATGTTCTAAAACAATTGGTTCATGCTTTCAGCTGTGCACTATCGAGTTATGGAGCACGTGGGAAGTTTGGAGAGCACTCAAGAAGCTAGAGTTGCCCTCGGCTATCGCCTCGGGCAACTCTTACGCTTCTTTCGTGCTCTCCAAACTTCCCGCGTGCTCCATAACTCGATAGTGCACGCTAAAGCATGAACCAATTGTTAAGTAGCTGGTGGATCATTAGTTGATCCAATACCAAATTCCCCTAACTCACATAATAAAAATTGAATGGCAGACTGTAAGGAGAATCACGAACTAGAGGTCTTATAGGTCAGCGGTAGACCGTTGGTAACCGGCTGTTATTGAAACTCCTACTTCCCTAGGAAATTTTGGTTTGGACTATTGCGGTAACATTTTTCTACACTTTCTGCCTATTCCAGTATATGTTGTTTTGTTGTCACTAGAGGTGACTACAGATTTGAGAAGAATTACTGTGCATGACGTTTGTGTAAAGGATGTTCAACAACTATTCACCGAAGTGGAGGTGGTTAGTGGTGAATATTTACCGAGCCGCGAAGCCACGAGGTAAATATCCACCGCTAACCACGGACACTGAGGTGAATAGTTGTTTTAGTATATACTAAAACAGTGAGATAATATACACCACCAAAAATTGATTTGAGTGATTTCTTCGCTTGTCACGGATGCAAACCGGGACGCCATTTGGTCCCGAGTTGCTCGGAGGTAAATAGCAAAGGATATTCTGAGTTTGACTAGCCAATCAGAGCGCGCCTTCAACGCTATCCACTATTTTAGTATATACTAAAAAGCTGATAGATCTACCCGCGGCTAGGGTGCTGTTAAAACCCCTGTTGGAGCGCTGGACTAAATTAACCTTCTAAGGCTTTGCAAAGGGGCTCACAAGCAGCAGGCGACTCTTAACACCCAATATCAGATTTGTAATTCTCCCCACCCCCCCCCCCCCCCCCCTAGCTGCTGGTCATTTCCTTATGAACAAATTACAAGAATTTAGCTTCACATCATTAGAACACCCTCTGACTGATAAGTACCTGTACTCTCAATGCCTTTCTGTTTGACAATATTATTTGTATGATAGGGAGAAGTTAGTCAGTAGGTGTAACTCACCTATTCCTGGTATGATGTGATATTTATCGTTGACCTCTGGGTCCACTGCTGCCGTGACTATCTTAACCTTTGGGTATGCATAAGCTATCGTGTGAACACCTGAAACAAAACAACTGAACCGTCTTATTCCCATACACAAAAACGTCCTCTCCCCCCCTCCCTCCCTGGCTACTATTCTGTATAGAAGTAAGGTAAAAATGGTAAGTACACTCCAAACTTGTGTTTTGAAGAACCAGATAACTCATCAGTACCGTTGTAGCCCTTGTGCGTCCACCCCACGATACCCAAACCTTTCCCTCCCCTTCCCTATCATTTGCTACCCCCCCCAACATTGAAGTGTTATGTCCCAAAATAGCACATAGGCCGTTACCGCCTTCTATGTTTTAAAAAATTATTGTTAGTATCCGAGTCTGAACCTCATCTTTCAGATAGCTTGCGCATCACACTTCAGGGTGGGGTACCCACATGACAACTGTTTGGCACGGCAGTGTTATCTTGTCCTTCCGAACCAAAAACTAAATTAGACCAAAATTGAACATGCTCCATATCCGACTTGGCCAACTACGATCTCTACCTGTTTTTAGGCCTGGCTTCAAAAGGCTGTACAGAGTTTTCAGAATCCGTTTCCCGGATCTATTGAATGACAGTTTTTCGTTACATCTGTTTCTCCCCTTTTATCGTTTAAAAAAAAAGATGAAGAAAAGATAGAAAGTTATGTGTTAATAAGTTACACTGGCTATTGAATGTAGACTACATAAATTTAACAAGTTAACATACCTGGTTCAGCAGTTATCAAAGACAAGAACAGAATATTCTCCTCTTTAACATCATGGTCCTGTAAGATTGGTGTTATTGATATCAATGAAATGTTTAAGCTGCAGTTTCATGTCTAATAGGAACTAGTCTATGCTGAAATTCTGCCAAAAATGGCTCGGGGATTACTGTTTATGACATTCATAAAGCTGAGCCTATGAGGATATCACTGTAGCTGAGTCAAGGTGCACGTTCTAGAAGTTCAATATCACCCCAAACTATAGTCGAATTGAAGAAAACTACAAAATGTAAGCATTGGAAAAAACACATACCTCTTACTGACCGAGTGTGAGGTCCATATTTAAGTTACGGAGAGAGTTATTCGCGCTCGGATTTAGGGCCCAAGCGCAAAGCGCCGGGGCTATAAATCTGAGTGGAAAAAATGAAGTTCCATAACTTAAAGTACGGACCGAGAAAATTAAGTTCTGTAGGTTCAAATAGAGAGAGGAGATTTCAACCCAAACAAACTTTCGAATTTAGTAGCCCGTACGATGAGATATAGCCCGCTAAATTGACCAATCAAAGCGCGCGTACGAACTGAGCTGTGATAATAGAGGAGAAACACTCCAGACTATTTTAACTACAAGCGGAGAAGACTTACATGGATTGTTGGTGCCAAACTATAAAGAAAAACTAAATAACTTAATCGCGAAATTGTAAAATTTATGCAAGTTTCATGTTACTCAACATGTCTAAGTCTTATCTTAAACACGAAGGCGGCTATAAAAGGAGCCTCAGGTTCCACTGGACCATTTGTCAATCAACCGTCGTGAGATGTAGAACTCTCAGAGTCAAGTCAGCTTGAGCTTCAGCTACTCCAGAGCAGTGAACAGCGGGCGCATTCCTCAAAATTGTTTTATGTTTTCATCACAATACAAGAATTTTTGAGATTTGTATTTCCTTTCTCCAATGGAAACTGTCTTTATTTGTGGCGGTAAATTTGAGATGGAAGTAGGTGGTTCGCACGTTACCTCATGCCACCATGCTGGTAGAAGTAAACAATAGATATCTCATTAGCTCCTTTTGTTCGTCTACCAGCATTTAAATTTGACCCGCGCACGTCAACGGTGAGTGACAAATGAGCCTAGGTCTTCCCAGGGAAGACTTCCTTATATGGCGCGCCTTCGTGTTTAATTCCTTCCTACAATAAGTCCCATTGCGCATGTGGCTTAACTTTACTTTGATTCCTCCGCTTACCAATAAAACTCGGATGGCCATGAGCGCTGTAAAAAGAAAACAAATCTTGTAAGAAGAGTGAGCACTCTTTAATCCCCAAGATTTGGTTGTTAACTCTCCCCTCTAGCCGTTACACAATTCCTTGCAAAATGAGTTAAGATAATTTGATGTTAGATCAGAATAACTTCTAAATGATAACTTTGAGTATTCTCACTAGCTGTTTGCTGGATATTGTATGGATCTTATAGGGAGAAGTTACTTGTTAATCACTTCTGGGGGTCAAAGGATTAACTCTGCGAGATATTCTCTAGCTTGTGACTGAATTGCCACTCAATATCACACTAAATGTTGACTACAAATGATGATATACGGTTGGAATATCCACGAACCTGCTGCACCTGTTGCCACAGTAGCGTCCATAAGTATCACATGATCTTCACTTATGCCCTTTGGAAGACGATGATAATGTAGCTTGAAAAAAAAAAAAAGAGTTTGTTTTAAACAAAAGGGCGAAATATGTGTCACAATCGTGTTACAATCAAGACTAAAGGACTGGCTGTTGTAATTCAGTTGGTTTTGGTTTACGACACTCAATCCATACTTACTCAAGAAAACCAAATCGAAAATTATAAAGCTTGGGAAAAGACTAACTTGTGAAATTTGCCAACCTAGTAAATGATCTCTTAGACCCTCTTGTTGAGTCATTTAGTAGCGAATCATTTGCAGCATCTTATTTTAAGTGGGTCATTTTCAGCAGGTCATTTTTAGTGAGTTATTTTCAGCAGGTCATTTCAGAGTCATTCCCGGCAGTCATCAACAATGACAACTTTATTAGACCTTTAAACTTCATAAGTTGTACTGACATCCACTTAATTATTATTAATTAATCTAAATATTATTAATCTAATCTACACGTTTTACAAGATATCAACATTAATCGGTTGGCAAGCAAACTTTCATGTTCATGAAGACCGTTCACGCCCGCAAATAGCAGGAACTATTCCCTGCGTCGAACTTGAAAAATTTTAATTACTCAAGAAGTGCAAATCCTGCTATCTCCTTTCACCAATTTGCTTAGAAACCATAAAGTAATACAGCAAAATGAAAGTTGATGTTTGTATGACTTAGCACCCTCACCTCGGGTTCTGATGTCATTTCATTCGTTTGAATGAGAATCTTTCCTATTCTGACATCTTTACACAGAGATTCTAAGGCTGGTTCCATTGTTTCACCTGCCCTCAGTATTGATACACCACACAGCTACAAAGAAGCAGGACAACAGTGTGTTAAATCAAGATGCTTCCTCACCCTCGAGGTGTCACCAAGGCCTAACAGTTATCCCCCACTGGACCCTGGGTAAAGCGGTCCAGGTTGGAGACCAGGGCCAGGTCGTTCAAAGTTGGGTTAAGACAACCCAGGGTTAGTGTGAAATTTGATTTCTTACCTGAAAGCTCTAACAAAAAAATTCAATATAATTCTTTTTGTCTACAATTTGATTATTGGATGCTCTGAACAGAATATAGAAAATTATCACCAAACGGCTTTTGAACAAAGTAATAGAGAAACCCAGATTAAAATTTAACTTGGGTTAGCGTAAATCGGCATTTGAACAACTGACAATAATAATAATTTAATATTTATATTGTGCAAATTAACACGTGGATATGATCAAATGCGCATCACAACACTTTTGGGGGGACTTTGGCAGGACTGCATGAGCAGTTTACAAACAATCGAAGGAAACTTATTTGAAGATGCCTCCTCCCTCCCAATTCCCAGTAAACAGGCCAGACCACATCACAGTAATCTCGTGAGTGGGTTCTTCAACATCCCCTGCCTAACCAAATTAACTAATTAATAGATGCGGGAGAAGGAACCCACGGTTTATTCGTCCTTATCCGAGAAGACTAGAATGTCTATCCATTTCTTGATATTAAAGAAAGGTAGCTCCTTCTCCTCAGTTATTTTAAGACCTTAAGTGTTGGTCCGGCCGGGGCTCGAACCATCGACCTCGACCTCCTGCACAACAGTCCAGCGCTCTAACCAAATGAGCTAACCGGAAGGCAGTTGAGACCAGACCAGGTCATTTTTGTTGTGTTTTTGGGCAAGACACTTAACTCTAACAGCACCTAACAGTGTCTCAATCCACCAAGAGGTGTCAATAGGTACTGGTGAAGTGTCATGGAAACCTGAAGTAATACTGAGGGAAACCTGTAATGGACTGGCATCCCATGCAGGGGTGGGGGGGGGTGGGGGATACTAATACTTCTGCTGACTTCATGCTACAGAAACTGTGGAAAGCTCTACCTCGATGGGGGACTTGATTCACATACAACTTTTCCCTGGCCACAAAGATTATAGACATTCCTAAATGCTACAAATTTGCTTTTGATGGTAATCCAAAGAGTTTGATAGTTATCTGAAAATAACAACCTCAGGCTAATAAGTTTGTTTCTTCTCATAATTTACATTCTGGATAATGCATTATCAATAAAGATTTGGAAATGCAAAGACAATCAAAAACCAACGATAAAAACTGACGTTTCGGTGTCATCATGACGCCATTGTCAAGGAGAAATAAAAATTACAAAGTTTGCGGCAAGGTGTAACACTAAATTAGCATAAATGTGTTAGGAGCAAATTATACAAATACTTTTGCGCGAATTGAATTGCTTTGCATGTTCAGAGTGGGTTTTAGGTCTCTGATGAAAAGCATTTCGTTCACCAAGCAATCAAACTTGTTACTACACTTTTTCAGAATGCTAAAACGTTTCAGTAGGTCTTTCGGGACTTCGCTGCGCCGTTCGTGGTAGTGTTTATATATTTAAGATGCCTTTCGTTTATGTCCATCCACATAAATGCATTGTCATCAAAAGGAGAAATTACATGTTCATCACTGTTGAGAGTCCAGGGTTTAAACATAGATAAGAGCAAAGATTGAGTCTAATTTACCCTTTTGCCTGCAAATTTTCTTCCTTCATAAATTTTGCCTTCCATTGTTGTTACAACATGCTTCTAAAAAAAAACAAAAAAAAACAACACACAAACAAGTATAAATACAAATTGCATCATAAGGTGTTAATGCTAAACTAGAAAAAAAATATCCATCTGCAGTACATACCACTGGAGCTTTCTAGATCTTACAAATTGTGGAAGCTTGCAAATACCTAACAGGAACATTTGTTTACCCACAACTGAAAGAAAAGCCTGCTTGGGTTTACTTGTTTGCCCTATGGGATCAATTATTTCCTTTAACCCTTTAAAACTCCCACGAGTGACCATATCGACACCATATCAAGCAGAGAAGTAATGAGAATAAAGAAAAATATCAACGAGGGGATTATGGGTTGATCCAATACCAAATTCTCCAAACTAACATCATAAGAATTGTATAGCAGACAGTGAAGAGAATTATGAATGAGATCTTGTGAGTAAAACGGTTAAGTGCACTTGGTAAAAACCCACCAAGTTTAAGTAGCAGCATTGATTCGAAGCTTAACCCTTTAACTCCAAGATCTTATTTCTTATTCTCCCCTCTAGCTGCTACACATTTCCTTGTAAATTAGTTAAGAGGATTTTGGTGTTAGCTCAAGATAACAACTTCTAAGTTATAAGTTTGATCATTTTCATTACCTGTTTGCTGGGTTATGTATCGATATCATAAGGAGAAGTTTCACGTTAATCACTTAATGGTTTAGCTCACCAAAGATTTTGCTACAGTTCCTAAGAAGAGCATCAGAGTAGGGAAAACCTAAGGTATGGAATTAAATTTCTAGTGGAATTTTGAAGGAAAGCTACGTACTTTGAAAGGTAGAAGTGAAAGTGCATGTTCAATGAGAATTCTCATCAGTCTCTTGGAATAAAAGATAAAGTCATCTCGACTAGCCTCTTCATTCCTGAAAAGAAACAATTACCACTAAGAAATTCATAAAAATTAATGTGCTCACAAGCAAAACTATTCAAATGAATGTATCAACTCTTAAATGTCCATAAAACCCTGTTATTAAGCCTCTTTGTGACTTGCAATTTGAAGTTCAAGGTTCTCAGAGTTTTGAAAATACAATTAAAAGTACTCTTTTGTAAACATTCCAGATCTCTAATCTAAAAGTGGATTTTGTTAAATTTTATTTTTAGCTGTCTAAGTGTTAAGGGTACCGTACACGTTTGGAGACTTAACCAGTGGCCTTGCCAAAGGTCACTGTTGAAACAATGAAGATCAAAATATCCACATTACTAACCTAATAATTGCATGTAATCCTCTGACTTGTGGTGTACTTTCTAAAATACTAAGTGAACTGGGAAGTGGCTGTCCTTGATGAAACGACCGAAGCTGTGCTCTGTAAATCATCAGAGGATGTAACAGAAGTACAACAAGTCAGTTAAAAGTACCTTAATAATAAAAAGATTAAAACGACAAATTTGCAATTGATGACATTAAGGCCCAAAATGTGCTGTGTCATCTTTTTTGTAGCAGAATTTGTGACTTTAAGTTTCCTTTATGAGTGGTACAAAGGAAACAATGAGCTATTTCATCATAATTTCCAGGAGATATTACACAGCTATCATATGTACACACTAATAAATGGGGTACTTTTCTAAAGAAACTGTGATGCTGCTTCGGTGGTTATCATCAACTGAGTTGACAATGTAAATTGACAACCAGGAATAGTTTCAAGAGACTCTCTGTCAGAGCAAATGTACAAACTAGTTAAGTTCATTTGTGCAAACAGTCATGTCTTTCAACAATGGTGTCACACTTATTTCCTACCTGAAATTAAATCCTCTCTGAAGGGAAATACAAAGCGATAGAGAAATAAAGTAAATTAATTTTTTTCTGATTAAAATTTTACTTGAGTCAAAGGTCAAAATCAAAATACACAAGGAAACCAAATTTAACCTGTTCCAGCTGTGTTCTGACATGGCGCACAATCAGATCAATAGCAACATTATTTTCACCACCTGGGTAATTGAAAGCAAAGTTTTCTGAATAAATCTTAACCCTTCAACATCCATGAGTGACCAAGACAGACTTTCTCCTTACAATAGCCCTACGATGTCAAGCAGACAAGTGTTGAGAATAAAGAAAAATATCAATTAGGGGATTATTAGTTGATCAAATACCAAATTCTCCAAACTTGAATTGTAAGAATTGTATAGCAGACAGTAAGGAGAATAACTATGAAGATCTTGAGAGAGAAAGGGTCAACCCCTTACACCCTTGAATCAGCATTCATATTCTTCACACTGTTTTCTCTACATTTACTAAAGTGTTGCTGACATCAAGAGTGTCTTGAGTTGCTGATCATTTCCTTTATTCTTGTGACCTTGATGTGTAATAAAGGAGTGAAATTGTAAGGAGAAACCAGATGTTTATTGCTCTCAGAGTGCAAGGCATTAAAAGAAAAGTAACTGCTTTTTGTTTCAAAAAGGGATTGTTTGAAGTATATTTTGGTTGATGAAATTGTTGAAAGAAAACTATGAAGAGGACTTTCACAATGGTAAATTCAAAGAAAATTTCTCATAAAACATACACACCTCTTGGGACAACAATGTCAGCAAACACAACAGTTGGTGCTATGTGCTGATCAAAAGCCTGAATTTCAAATAATGCAAAATATGTAAAAATGAAGGAAGGTGACATACAAAAAGCACTTTTTGGCTCTATGGAAAAGTTAACAATTTTAACAGAACCTCACTATACAAAACAGCACGAAGCACACGAGACGATGATGGAATTTGGCCGCTCTATTATGGATTCAAATGGTTAGAGGAGAGAAACTTTTAAGGTAGGCAGATCTCATCCAGAAGGGACGGAGAAATTTTGCTTTCTTTGTACATGAACAAACAACTGGAGCATATTATAAAGATCTTGCAGCTGTGTACCAAAAGGCTCATGCAAACTACCAAACAGCAATAGCCTCCTTCCCCCTGGTGAACTACAGGTGAAAAAAAAAAAACCTTTTTTGACAAAAAAATGGTCAATCCTGAAGTTGGGTATAAAAAAACTTCCAAGTAAGTCTCTCTAAACCTGTGACACATTAACCAAAGATTCCAAATGACAAGGAAAAAAACTGGAAAAAAAGAAGTGCATTTTGGTATTGATTTCATAACAATGTAAGCAGTTACACTATAACCCCCTTTTAGCTTAGTTGTGGCCATTAACAGTAATACCTCTAGGGAACTGCACTTTATCACAGACACACTACATCATATCCTTAATTACTCCTACAGGAAGTTCAGCTTAGTTGGAATACTATAGTCTACAAAATACAGGTACATACAGGTTTCACAAAAGTGTTGTACTGCTGCAAGACACCAACAAGGTCCCTCTCTCGTTCAGAGATGTCTCTTTTCAGTCTGGATGAATGGGCATGAATGATGAAATGTTTAGAAAGTAATAAAGTACACAGCTTTCCCCCCCCTTTTTTTTTTCAAATCAATGACAGGATTTAGGATATTTATTTTTACAGAGGGAAGAAAAACAAAACAGGAAGAAAACCCATGAAAGGTTAACCTCAAGAACCAATAACAAACTCAACACAAATGCAACATCAACTTAACCCATTAATGGCCGCAGCTTTTGTGGAAAACTGTGTTTTGAAGCTAGCCGAGCAGATTTCAGGTCACTGTTGTGGTTTTAAAAGCTCAAACTTACCAAAAACCCCTTGACAGCTCGTGCACTTGACGGCCTTTCGATCCAAATGCAAAATGGAGGCCTGAAAATCTCGGGCACGCGCAGAGAGCAAAATTTTGACATAGTTTTTGGGTTGAAAAGTCATGCCCCACTTACGACTTTTACTTTTCTCTCTTTCTCCTGCCCTTTTTTTCCCCTCTCCTTGCCTGAAGTTTCTCCTCACTTGCTGGAAATTGAGTAGGCTTCACTTTGGTGTAGAGATTTTTCAAAAACTACTCATTATTTTCAAAGCACATGCTTGGAAAGGTAGGTGGGTACTGAAACACGATTTTGGTGCAGATTTTCAGCTCAAAGTGACATGGTTTTTTGGCTATTTCTCCAATCTCCTTCGCTCAGTTGTGCTCATTCTGGTATCGTCTGTAAGATATTTTCAACCTGTTTAAGTACGTGCTCAAATTCGTACTCCAGGGTTAAAAGTGATGACGTCACAAGGCGTAGAAAGGGTGTGGGTCCCTATGGGCGCATACGGGCGCACTGGACGTCAATAGGTTAAGGAATCCAACAAGGTCACAGAAGCACACTAGGAGTGCTCTTAACATTGTAGCAACCCTGCTAAGGGAGATATCTTACAGCTGCAATTGGCAAAACTCAAAGGCAAGAGTATAAGGGCATTCATGTTTCTTACCAGAAATGTTACCTAAACTGAACATAAAAACTGTTCAGGGAGATTAACATTCTTGCAGCTTATTTTTTTTTTTTTTTTTTCATCAAGCACAAAACTAGTACCTAATTGAATTTTTCTCTGATTCAACTTTCAATTTTTAAACAAACATCTGGAAAGTCTTTCACTCACCGTCTTGCCAAGCGAACATCAGGATCAGCATCAACAAAAACCTTCATATCCATCAACTACCAGTAGGCAAACAATCAAGAAAATAAGTAAGATAACTGTAAAACCAAAACTAAACTGATGTTTCAACAAAAGGTAAGTGAGATTTCTGGCTTACATCTCGCAACTCTTTGTACGCAAACGCCATGATTCCTTCAAAGATAATGACATTTGCACCATATAAATTAGTCTGTGAAAAAACATGAAAAAGAAAACAACATCATTGTGTAAGAGCCCCTTTTTTCATGATAGTTTACACTGAGTAAAGTAATATTACTTAAACACTTCACATCTAACATCAGTTTGCACATTCTCCATACGGTTCTCTTTGCTCCCTTAGCTGTTGACAAGGAGAATATGTTTAACAGACTAGAGCCTTTTTAGTTTGTGATTGTTTAATTTATTCTTATAACCTTAACATTTGATTCAGAGGTGCTGTTATCAAGAGAATTAAGATGCTTAGTAACTTTTTTTGAGTCAAAAGGTTTATTGAATGAACATCTTCCCCAACTCACCATGCATAAGACCACAGAAGACCATAGACACAATATACATGGACAGAACATTATTTGAAGCAAAGTACAGACAAATTTTTTTGTTGGGTATAAGCAGACCATTATTTGCAGGCAGTTATTTGATGGGCTTTTGGCCAATGAAAAAGAAGGAAAATGCATCAAATGATAAATGAATTTATGCTTCTAACTCTCTGAACCCCAAGAGTGACCAGCATCTACATTCTCTTTACAGTAATTCTGCTGAATCTTTCAAAGAGATAATGAGAATTAAGGAAATCATTGCCAACTTAAGAAGCATGGATAAAAAATAGGCAGTTAAGACTGCATACGGCTACTGTTGTCGCATCCCACATATTAGGGACCTTAAGAAACCACGACGGCGATGGCAACGAGGACGTGGAAAAACAAGACATCTAATTGGCAGAACAATAGCCAAAATTTGCGTCGTCTGCGAACCGGGGTTAGCACAAGAACCTCCCTGTTCCTCTATCAATCTAATCTCTAGGCTCCAATAACAATTAAACTACTGGCTTCTTTTAATTTTAATTTTGCTGGTTAATTAATATATATATTTTTAATTTCATTGCAATTCCATTTTTGTGAGACTTTTGTTTCACACAATTAGGCACTGTGTTATATAATACTCTGTCATTCCTCCATTTCACCGTTCCATAGGGTCACTGTTAAACTCAAGGTAATGTATTTCTCAAACCTTGCTCCCTTTGCAAATTTGTTGACTCTTCTGAGCATTTGCCACCGATCGAAATGGTAAAATGCTCTCTTTTCAAATAAAAAAAAATTTTTCTTCAAAGCTTCCATGATGTTCACATCAAACTTATTTAGATATTTCTGAAAGGAAAAGTCTTTTTTCAATTACATGCCGCAGATGCTACTGTGAAATTATATTGAGATGTTTATCAGCTTTTGTGGTGTCACAGCAAGAACTGAAAATTAATATCTTTGGATCTACTGGGCATAATTCACTGATTCAAATGACAAAATGCTCTTTCTTCAAAGAAAGAAGTTTTCCTTTAAGTTTTCATGATGCACTGATCACACTTTTTCAGACATTTCTGCACAGTCAAGTTTTGTCTTTACATACGCCACCCTGAAGTAATTGTGAGATGTTTATTGTCTTCTGTAGTAGTCTGAAACAAACAATCAGCAGCATCGGAAAACAGTGTAATCACATGCTAATTCCGAGTAACATTCAAGGCGATCCAAAGAAACCATTACCAAGCCTTGAACGACCAAAGATGTACTGAAACAAACAAAAGCCAAGAGTGACGAATACCAGGTAAGACTCAGCAGACTTTGTTGCAGGTGAAGAGGTCATTCGTATTCTATTGTAACAGTTATACTCACTCAATAGGACAACATTATGGCTTTGCCTCCATAGGAGGCAGTAGCCATAAAAACACATTCTCTTTGTCAGTACCAAAGGAAAAGTACAGAAAAGAGAATGGAGAAAATGGATATTGATGTTAGCAAGTTAAGGGTTAAAATACACAGAAACACTGTGGAATAGGCACCATACCATCTGTTCCAGTCTACCATGAGTTTTGAAGTCATAAATGGGCACCTAAATGGAAAAGGTCAGAAAATGCTTGAGGCAAAAATTCCATAATTTACTATTTTAAGGCATAATGCCTTGGCATGTACATGTACTACAAAATAAGTGATCAATGTACAAACTAAATGTAATTTTCTTGACTAAAAAGAGTTATAAAGAAAGTCAAGTACAAGACTTTGCTGAACACCCACCAAGAAGTGTAACCTTACATGTTTTTGTCACAAAAGCAACACTGCCTAAAAAGTATAGTACCAGCCAGAGAGATCGCAAAAATACATGTGTTGAGTGCACGCAGTGTGTGCATTGTCGCAAGGCAAAAATACATATGACCAGCGCATTTTGTTAACTTAGTTGCACCTGGGGCAGCATCTTATGAGTCAACCAACATACCTGAACACTCTTTCCTTCTTTTAACTTTTTCAAGACACTTGCAGCTAGGTCAGCATCAAAAGAATCTAACAGTACACAAAAACATGAATAAAAATATACCCAACTGAAAGGTAATTTCAGCAAAGCAACACTCACAACAATCTCCACAAAGACAGTCTCCATAAAGTAGGCTTACAAGACTTTTTAGCAAGATTCATCTTGCATTTCTGCATGCTTGCAATTCCTGCACAGCCTTGTTGCCATCTTATAAGCCTACTGACTCATTAGCACCAGGGGTAATACCCAATTTGCCGTTAATCCTCTATTGAGCCCCCCCATCTTTCGAGAAAGAAACTTGCTGTTATGAGTTCAACTTTTTTACAGCTTGTTTATTCAGTAGTTTTACACTGCACGTGGTCCATGAGATCACGTGACTTACAGCCCACTTATCATAACATCCCCTTTCTTAAGCTATTTGGTTGTCTTAACGGGACATTCCGTTGTGGTTGAATAGTAGGGTTACTCTTAGCCTTCAACTTAATGTTATACTCTCCCTCAACACATCCTAAACCTTTGAAAACATCCTGAAATTCATCCAGAAGGGTGAATTTTTCTCGAACTTTATTGACACAGAGACCTATTTGTTCTACTTTGTTATTCAAGGTGATTAGCTCTAGGTCTAAGCATGATTCTAAACCAAGGAGGGGTCTTACATTATCTCCGAGTACATAAAACTCCAAGGGTGTTAAACCCTTAGCCCCTTTTACCTTCGTATCAAGAAGGCATTTGCCCACAGTATCTAGCTGGTGCCCCCCAAATGACTTCAGTAACATGCTTGTTGGCTGTACCTGAGCTGTACCTTAGCCCCCTTTTACCTCAGTAGCCAAATCTGAGGAAATTACATTCTGCACTTGTATCAAGTTTAAAACGTACGGGAATGTCATTAACAAGTAGATTTGACTGAATGTTCCTTCTAGTACTACTTTGAATTTCCTCGATGTACAGACCCTCCAACAGTTCAATGCTTTCGTGTTCCTCTATTTCCACGTGACGAACACTTCTTTCTTCCGTGCCATTCTTCAATTTGAAGCAGCACCGAGCATAGTGATTTCTTCCATTGCATTTGTGACACGTGGCTCCATAGGCTGGACATTTTCCCCTGTCATGAGACGCTGCACAGAATTTGCATTTCATTATTCTACCCCAGTCTTCCTGTTTGAATTTTGCTGTGTCCACCGGTGGCTCTGCCTTCTTTACAGCCTCGATGTTACCCATTTTAGTGGTTGGTGAGATGAAGATTTTCGACTGTTTCTTAGATTGCTCCGTGATTCTGCATAATTTCATGACCTTCTTGAGTATCAAATCCGCCTCGTGTAGCAGTCGCTCTCGTAGTTTGATATCATTTATGCCCACCACAATCTGATCTCGTATCAGAGAATCCTTAATCGCTCTGAAATCGCAGTATTCAGCTCTTCTTCTGAGATCTGTGACAAATATGTCAAACCAGCGGTCTTCTTGGGTGGTCGTTCTGAAGAGGTATCGTTCGTAGGTTGTATTCTTCCGAGGAACACAATACGTTTCCAGCACTGTTAAGATACCTCTAACAGTCATTTGCATGATATCTTCGGGAATATTTGGTTAAGTTTTTAGCACTCGTCTTGCTTTGGTCCCGAGAATACTTTGGATGGTTGCTATCTGTAGGGCATCGTCCTTTTCGTGCAGGCCACTCGATATCCGATACAATTCCCATGCTTCTTTCCATTCCTTCCATTTATCTGTGAGATTGAGACTATCAATATCCAATTCTGAGGGAGGTTTAATACGTTCCATGTCGGAGTTAGGAGTCAGAAAAGTTTCTTTCAAAGAGATCGTGGTACCATGTTATGAGTTCAACTTTTTTACAGCTTGTTTATTCAGTAGTTTCACACTGCTCGTGATCCATGAGATCACGTGACTTACAACCCACTTATCATAACACTTGCTAAGCCCCCCCAACCCTCCCTCTCAAAAAACAAAAATTCAAAATAACACTCCATAGCCCATTTCAGAAACGTGAGAGGAAAGGGATGAGTTTCTTATATTGATTACATTGAAAATCTTAACATTTCAAGTGAAATGTTATTGAATGGAAAGCTACCCAGCCAAGTTTGAGAGTTTCAGCGGAAAAGTGTTCAAATTGGAGCCTTGCAAAAGTTGCAAAAATTCCATACAAACCCTTAATACTTTTTGCCCTGTCTACCCAATCCATACAAACTCTCTATCTTAGGTGATATTTGAAAAGCTATCATTTTGCCACTTTCCTCCTCTAAATACTTCTATTCTTGCTTACTCAAAATTTAGTTGATCTTTCATTTGAATATCTTAGTTTTTCAAACAAACCGAAAACAACCACACTCTTTCCCAGTCCTCTCACGTTTCTGCAATGGCCTATGTCAGAAAGTGCAATAAATTTATTCAAGTACTATAATTTCAGTTTGTCATTTAAAATTGATCATGGTGATTGATTGACTGATGTTATCATGTTGACATCAATAGAATATGGTATACGGATATTAGAGAGCAATGCTAAATTAATAAAGCCCCCTCTATTAAGTTTCCCCCTCCCCTCCAATGTACCTGAAATAAATAAGCCCTCTGGGGGGGTTTATTAGAGGATCTACATCACAACAATTATTTACATTAAGTGCCAGAGAGTATTTCTACCCCTTGATAGGATACCAAAACTTAAGGGTAATCAACCAAGAATCCATTAAGTTTTTCAGATACATTCCAGGGAAGAAAGGTAACCACCTGAAACTTGGACCTCTCAAATTAACACACATATGAATAAAACCAATCAATGTGTAATCTCGACACAATCCTTCCTCCATCAACCTCACCTGGATGATCAAAGTTGTACTCATTTCTAAGTGCTGCTTTATGTTGTTCTGGAGTCAGTACCTGTAATAATTTTGTAAAAATTCTCTCGTAAAACAATTTTTGATGTTTTTTAGCTTACAATATCAGTCTCAAGGAAGCAGAAATACTATAAAAAGTTCCCAACCACTTGCATGTTTTGATTTTGTACCCCTTTCCTCTGCTCCCCTATCTGATAAAGCAAGAAAGATAATTTAAATTGTACATCACCAAATAAAGTGACATTGGAGATCATTAACATTATTTACATTACAAGAACATATTTCAGTGTTTCATTACATGTTCTGTGAATCCAATGTCACTTCTGTACCCTGCCAAATTCCAAACCGTATTTTTATCTCACCTTGTAGAAGGAATCAAGTGAGAGCATGCTGACCCATGGAACTCCAAGTTGTTCGATGATCTTGTTGGCAACAGTAGTTTTTCCTGAAGCACTTCCACCACACAAACCTATTATTTAAGATTTAACAAGATGTAGCATTGGGCAGTAAATATATCGTATTAACCAAGCGCGAGGGCCGTACTGGGAGAATATCAGCCTGAGATCTTGATGTCCGTACAAAAAAAGACCGAGGGCCGATATTCTTCCCTTACGGTCCCGATTAAGCTTGGTTAATAAGAGGTTTATTATATGACTGAAGTTCAAAGGGACACAAGTGCGGTATCATTCAGGACCATTTGGGACAGTGCCCGGTCCAATACTGAGAGAATATTGACTGGCAATAGAGCATTTTGATTGGTTGATTTTAGTTATTGGCCCTCTGACTTCCCGAGTCGTGTAATAAGGATGCATATTCCAATCAAGTCAGGTACAATTTCACTTAAAATTGTTTTAACCACATGATTACAAAGTTAACTACCAATATGCAATATCTAATCAGAAGCATTAGCATAAGCCTGCCTTATCTTTGGGTCAAAAGTTAAACACTTTGTTTATCACCTACATCCACAATTGAATAAATGAATAAATGAATGAATTCATTATTTATATTGTGCCCTTTCTATACAATATTCAAAGGCGCAGTACCCCCCATCAATTTGATATACACTACACAAAGATAGACCACAACACCGGGCACTACGTGCCCTACTCTTTTCGAACAGTGTGTGGGTTCTTTAACGTCTCACAAATATTTTTATCACATACGAGGGCTTGTGAGACGAGACCTCCATTTATCGTCCCTATCCGAGAAGACTAGAAAGTCTAACCATTTGCAGATACTATTACAAAGGCAGCACTTTCTTCACAATTTTGATGCATAGAATTCCAGATTTTTTTCCTAATTCATTTGTTGAAGACAACTGTTTTAGGACTGTAGTTGAGGAAATTTCTGCTTCATATCTGCAACAACGTTACCTATGACAAATGGTTCTTTAAGCTGTCCTTGGAGATTGTACCATGGAGGGCGGCCTAGGAGGGAAAACAAGATAGAATGTACACATTCTTCATCACTTAACCCTTGACATCCTAACATCAGCTTGTATATTCTCCATACTGTTCTTTATATATTTCCTACAGCTACATCTACATTTATTAGAGTCAGTAAAACTTTGAGGGGTATCATACCAAGTATATAAAAACAAAAAATTTAGAAAACTAGAAAATTATTAAAAAATATATACATCTATGTAAACATTAAAATGGATGCTGCTAATATTTGATTTAAAAATATTAAGAGAACTAGAGTTCACAACGTCACTTGGGAGGGTATTCCATTCAGCGATAGTCCTTGGGAAAAAAGAGAATTTAAAAGCGTCTGTTTTGGCCATTGGGACCTTATATTTAAAAGTGTGATTGCGACTTGTGCGTAGTTCATGATTGCGGGATAATAAATTTTCAAGGTTGATGGCTATTAGGTTGTTACTTTTGTTTATCAACCTTCTTCAGTTGGTGATCATTTCCTTAGTTCTGGTGACCATATCCGGGGTGATATTGTAAGGAGAAAACAGCTCTATGTCTCTCTTAGGGATTAAAGGGTTGATCACTTTGAAGCGTCTTGTCCTAAACCACTGATGTGGCCAACGTGTAATTTTTGTTTTTTCTCACACATACTGGTAGGTTTCATATTTCTGCACCGATAAAAGCTTATTCTTTCATTTTTACATTTATCATTTCTACACCTTTATTTTTGCACTAAATGTGATTGAATGAGTTGCCAGTAATCAGATCCTTGCACGTATGCAAAGATTTCTGGGATCATCATGGAACAAACATTGCAGCCCACTAGAAAGAAACTTATGGGGAAAGGCAGTTTTGATGTTCAAAAAGATTTTCTAGGAGAGATCAATGCTTTTTCGCTGCAATTTTATCATAGATGGATTAAGATGATCTTAATAGAAGATAGGTGTAAGTTTTGGTTGGAATTACCTCGAAGTACGTTATAAAATATACCAATAAACTTCTCTCCTTGGGTAAGGTCTATTGTGAAATCGTGATTGCATAATGGTCTCGACTTATTACAAAATTAGCCATCAACTGCTAGGAAATAACTCACATAAGTCTTATCTGTTGTATTTATGTATGAAGAGCCCATCTTCATACTTGTCGACATATTAAATAAACAACTTATGACATTTGAAAGTATACCTCCACAAGGGAGAGAAGTCATTGTCAACATACTGGAAATGTTTTTTAACCAAGCTGTTGCTCTTTAAAATGATGGAATATGCGACGAAAAACATGAAACCCCCCCCGTCAAGTGATAATCTGTTTGAGTAAAATCCAAATGTTTTTGAGCTTCCACTTTTCTCCTCAAGCTCCTTGGAGGATCTGTTGGGAAAAGCAAAATCATGGGAAATCTGGCAGAAACTGTTGACATATATTCAGTTGAGCATCACTCCTTAAGCGACCTATTTTTACCTACTCATCATCAAAGAAGAAAAGGTTCAGTTTTCAGCTGATTATCAACACTGGTTCATTCTCGTAGATCACAACAAATAAGCAATGTAGGTGTTTAATCATTTAAATTTATCACGATAATATTTAATGCTCAAGCACACCATTTCAATCTCATGCTGTTTCAAGGTAGCTGTTTCAGCACTCTTTTGTATTACCAAGCCAAGAAAATAGCTAGAGGTACACTTCACACAAATAAATTTTTGGACATTGAAACTGCCTTTTGCCATACATTTCTTTCTAGCAGGCTGCAATGTTTGCACTGTGGCGATTCTAAAAAATCAGCTTTGTGCAAACACCAGGATTCGACTATTGGCAAGTCATTTATTATGTCGCCCTTCATATATCGTGTTTCACCCCCTTTTAGCAGTGTGTGTCTTGTCTGGTTTTGTTTTTTTACATCCCTGTAAACTTTTTCTCTGTTGAGCATTTCATGTCTCATATATTCCCTTAGCACTTGGTTAGTTTTTATCTTGTGGTATCGTTGCATTTATTTTTCCTGTCTTATATTTTTGTTCTTAGGAATTTACTACTTCTTCTTCCCACATCAAAAAGTAGTTAAATTGAATGCTAAGTTGTGTTTGATTGAAGTGGGCCCTCACTGCTTCAAATGCAACACAACAACCCTGCCAGATCTCAAACATGAACCTCTTGATTCAGAGTCAAGAGCACTGACTGTTACGTCACAGAATCTCCTTCTACATTAACTAAGCTATCATTTGGAAGATGAGATAGCTTCTGAGCCTATTGTTCTAAAAATTTTGTTCCTAGTTGAAAACCAAATTGGAATCCATTCATCAATCACTTAAATCTTTTATCATTTAGCAACTTTCTATACAGATGTAAAGAGAGAGAGAGAGGTTCTTTAAGCAATACTCAAGGAGTTTCTCAAAAATCATCGCTTTGTTCACATTTAATATAAATATATCTGCAAGTCACATTGACTAGTATGTACAAGTATATGGTAGCTAATGAGCTTAATTACTCAGTGCTAAATTTAAACAGCTGGTAATTGTGATGCAAAAGGCAAGATATTTGTTTATAACAGGTGACTGTATCAAAAACTTTGGTTAACCTGAGGTAATCATAAGAAGTTAACCATGAAATCACAAATTTTAGGAAGAAATCTTCATTGAGTTTTCAATTTAAAGAAGCTACTTGTACCTGAAATATAATGCAATCAGCTGGTTGCTAAGAATTTGACACTTCTAAGAAATAGATCATTTTGTTATATGCCAAAAATAGCTATCTGGTAATGCTTAGTGTGGTTCATGCAACATAATTCTTACCAGTCAGAGTATGCAAAATCATAATTAAACTCTGGGCTCAAATTTTCACCTATGAGTAAACTTGAATCTACAAGCCATGGCCAAAAATAAAACTTTTGTCAACAGGGATAAAGAGGACACTTTGTTCAATATTACAAAATGTACCATACTATTGAAAACTCTACTGAAAATCTCATTTGCTATAAAAAGAAAATTTCAAAACATCATTAAAACTCCATGTACATGTTTGTGCATAAACTTTAGACCATAATGAGAGAGTAATTAAAATATTACATCATGTTACACGACTGTCAAAAAACGTTTGTGAAAATGAGAGACATACGTGTGAAAAAAAATTTATCTTCTTGCCCTAGCAAGTAAACTGGTAACAGCATGAGGTGCAACATGAAATACTACACTTTACAAAGGAACTTTAAGGGTGAGCTCATGGCTTGAGAAATTATCAGCATGCAGGTATATTATTGATATCAGGGAGATGGTCAGAGTCTATGGTACGCAGGGACTTACTAAGTTTGTGAGCCTTACATCTAAGGTAAGAGGATCATATGCTTATGGTGTATAACACAGGGTTTTCTTGACCTCCTTAAACCCCAGGAGTGATTGGCTTTGAATTTCTCCTTACAGAATCAACTTCAATCCAATGTAAAAGTCACGAGAATAAAGGAACTGATCACCAATTTAAGTAGCTCCCGACTCTCAGTACCAAAGGAAATGCAATGCTAAGGTGTAAAGCATTATGAAATGTAGTGGCAGGAGACTTCTCAGAATCAACACTAGGAAAGTCTCCAGGAGTGCATAAAGAATAACTTGGACACTGGAAATTAAGCCTTAAAATTCTGAGCAGTGCTCTGTAAATTCTCCAATCTCTGGTCCTTCATAAAGACCCAAGCAACATCTGCCCACTGATATCATACTTAAAGTTAATTATGATGAGCTATTTTTGTGCAAAACTCATAATTAAGACAGACTCAATGATGGCTCCAAACATTTTAATCCTATGACAGAATCTAATCTGCAGCACATGACAATCACAGGACTTAAAACAAAGGAAAAGATGAAACTTAAAAATATCTTTACACAGTATGAATTAATTTAAGTATTTGCGATCGATTAACGGCGTATGCACAATTGAAAAGCTTTTGCAGCTGCAACTACTACCACTAACAAAATTATGCAAGATCTCCAAGTTTTGCTTGGACGTCTTAAAGGTTTTGAGGTAAGAACAGATTGGTCTGAGTTTAAATTAAAAACCTACGTAAGTAAACAAGTAACATCAAAAGATATATAAATAGACGTTAAGAGAAAGAGGCAGGATTTAAAAGGAATCGTTCGCTAGAGTCACTGTGAGCCCATTGTATCGGATTGGGCAGGTCAATGACGTAATGTGAAAGCTCGCCATAGCTTTTCCCAAAAGCTGCCAAAATAAATTTAAAGTTCCCTTTATTCCTGAATTGGTTGAACGGCTATCGCGTAAAGAACAATTCAAAACTCACCTGCGGTATAGATCGTCCTGTTTGACTGACGGAACACAACATTATCGGGTTTGGCTTTCGAGGGAGAACTGGGGGTCTGGGGTGGCGCTTCGTTAATACTATTGGAAATAAGATGGAAAGATAAGAATACAGAAAAACCATGCAGTTATTAACTTTCTTTTGCAAATATACCTTTCACAGCTTCCTGAGCTGTCTTCATTTGGAGAAATTGGTCGTAAATCTAGTGTCAACCCACATGGTTTTTCAGACTTTGCCGCCATATTTGTTGCTGCGTCATGGTTTAAACGCATACAATTTTATTTTTGCCGCTGTATCAAAACAGTTACTGCAGGCTCAGTTTCTCCTGTCAAATTTTTTTTTTTTTTTTTTTTTTTTTGCTTCAGAGAAAGAAGCTTATGATCGGGTAAAGTGTCAAACTCAAGGCTCGAAATTTACCAACCAATTTCCGCCTTTATCCGCCCACAAAAATGCTCTTAACGTTATCAGGCCAATTGCTTTCTTCATAAAGTAGTTTAGATTGTCTTTGTCTACCGCAAACACAACTGAGTAAATTTCGAACTCAAGACACAATACTCAACCTCAGCGTTCTCCTAGCCACCGAGAATTTAAGTTCACACGCCGAAACTGAGACGGAAAATTAAAATTATAATTTAGTCTCCCTGATTTTTTTTTTACCGTGATCTAGCCACCTTTTCAGAACAAACATTCGCTGCCATTTACAAGTCACGGCGTTCAATGAGATGTAAATTGCAACCTAGTGTTTTGTTTTCGCTCCTTCTGGTACCTACCGTCTCCGACTGAAACCAACTGGTTGAATGAAAACTGAGCAGTTGATTCGAAATTCAAATCTTTTCCTACAGATCTTGGTGCAATTTTCTATTTTAAGCGATAGTAATAGGCTAAACTTATCTATTTTATTCTGGAATATTTTTCTCCGGATTTTTTTACCGACTCATTTAGTCAACTGACAGGTGAAATGTATTCCAACGGATTTCAGGTGAACAATTAACACTTCTTCGCAGCAATTTTTCGCGGAAAGCAATTCTCTTTTTAAGTCCTTTTAGACCTTTACAAAAGTCGCATATAAGTACCAGAAATTGAATCTTATACTGGAAAAGCTAAAAGAACCTCGGTTTTTTGATAATACGTCGCTTTATTAGCTAGTAACAAGTGAAATTTTAATTGCCATTGTTCATACAACTTTTGGTCGCTTGGAATTAGAAAGTGAAAAAAAGATCTCAACGAGCTTAGAATCAAAGTACCCTATATTGTATTTACGAAGGGAAAATAAGCTCTTAGATTTTTTTGTGGCCGAGATTTGAGAACTTTGAACTATATTTTTAAGTGACCCAAGTTAAATGCATAGCAAGTTTAAAGAGGCTCGAACGTGCGTAGGCGGTTTCTAAGTGACGCTAGCAACGACATAGCCTGCGGGATTTGTATATTCTATTGGAATAGGTCTCGTCCGACCGAATATCAGAACCAAATAGGCTGTTTTATCTTAAAATCATAAAGGCAAAAAGGGAACTAAATGTGTGATCAGGAAACCAAAACGACGTTATTTCCTATAATTTTTTTCCCATCGCTTAATTTGACAAGCTAGTATTTATTCAGCGTTTGACAGCTCGGAGATTCTTTATTCCAGTCTTGATACAGGGATGACTGAGCTGCATTGTTCAAAAACAATATTAGAACTTGGAGAATGCGGCTTTCAAATCGAAACAATACATGCGTCGATGTGACGAGAGTAACTCCGGTAACCTTAGAAGGATATAGATACTTATGCTATTTCAGGGAAAAACAACCCCGATCAAAATGTCACCGAAAGGAAAAACCTGAAATTCAAACCAGTAAACTAGCTTTAAGTCAAAACAAACCCTTGTAGACCTTGATTTGTCGTTTACCCTTCAGTGAACCTTGTAAAAATTTATTCCTGCGGTTTCTAATTTGGTTTAAATTGGAATATAATACGCCCATAGCTGTTGCTCAATTTCCACAAACTGAATATCTATCTATTCCAGTATAGAAGACTGGAAAGCGAACCCTCTAAAGTAAGTGTTCTCTGACCAATCGTGGCACACCGATTGTGACCAGAGATGCTTCATTTACGACGAAAATTTCATTTTCGTTCAAGCCTTGAGATCTCTAATGTTTGTTTTAGTGAAATGAAACAAAACTTTGATAATAGACTTGCGAAAGGGCAGTCAAAATTGGTGTTAGGTTCTGAAACCTGAAGTAAATAAAATCACCGTCTATCTCGGTTCCACGTGGAAAATTTTCCCAGTTGTCCACAGGAACCAATGAAATTTGAGCGCAATTCAAATAGATTGTCACTCTGAACCAATCGCGTGCCGTTATTATATTGTAAATTACACAAACACAAGGCAACGCACTGCTGCACACACGCTTTCATCTGTCATTAGTGTCAAAGTCTCTTCGCTGTTGCAGGTTTCGCAAACACTGCTTGCTTCAAATTCTACGCCTTGAGCCTATTCCGTGTAAACCTTGGACAACATTGGGACGTGTTTCGCCGAAAAGACATGGCTCCCCACACGGGCAAGACGACGAGAAACAAGCGTTACCGTAAGTTACGGAAGCCGGTTAAACGAATGTCATTTTGCAAGAAAACCATCCAAGTGCGCAACGCCTCTCTGAATGAATGAGTTGTGCTTTTGACAGTGTTGACTTCATGTTTGTCGGGGGATAGTGTTGCTTGGAATCTCCTTTTCTCTTCGTTTCTAAGGCTTACCAAATGTTTAAAACAAGATTGTAGTATTTTTGCGCAGAAAGACTAACTAGTATTAGACTAGACATGTCTCGTGATTTCACTGTCCTTTCGCTGCCGATGACAGTTGAAGTAGTTCATAAGATCAATACATGTCTTGATACGACACTCGCACAGTCGCGCTTATCTATTGTCAGTCGCTTGACGCTCAAACCCCGACTAGTCAGAAACTCTTGCTTTTCTTTACATTGTTTCTAATAATTTATTATCCCCTCCCGCAGTGGATGAGAACGTGGAAAATATGAGGGAAGAAAGTGAAAGGGTACTTCGCGCATCACGTGTCGCAGCTAGCCCACCGCCCAAGAGAAGAAGAGGGAACCTTCCGAAAGATTCCGTCAATGTTTTGCGGATGTGGCTATGGGAGCACAGATTCAACGCATATCCCTCGGAGGCAGAGAAGCAGTACCTATCAAAAGCTGCCAACTTATCAGTGCTTCAAGTTTGCAACTGGTTCATCAACGCGCGTAGGCGAATACTACCGGAGATGATTCGACGAGAAGGACGCGACCCCAGCAATTATACCATCACGCGAAGAGCGAACGTCAAAAATCCGTCGCCTAATAGCTTGTATCAACGAAATTTATCGCCCAGTCCCGAGCCACACTTCGAAAATGACTTTGCTAGGCACGATCAGGAGTCTTACATCTGTGAGTATCGGGGAGAGTTCGAATACGTGGGATGTAGCAGTCCTTCATCGCAAGGACAGTCGGAAGACTGCGACAGTGAAATGCCGGCAAATGAACATCACACCGCACAAACTTTGGATGCTTTCAGCAGTATCAATTTATTAGTGGAGGTCGCTTTAAACATGGACGAGTTTCGTAAACAGGGTAAAAATTGCTTTCAAAAGGTAGCTTCTTTGTCATGCTAACTTTGAGGCAATTTGAAATTTATATCGCATGTAGACTTTGTGTTGTGGCATTGTACCTGGGAATCCTTTGTACATTGTAATGAATAATAGATCGTTGGCCGGGAGCGACCTGACTTGTTGCGTTACCTGCGATCGAATAATAGTTTCACTTGCAAGACGCGTTTAGTCCGCTCTTGGCTTTACTATTTAAGACATTCGAACGCATCGCGCGCGCGATCATTAGGACTCGTTCCGTGTTTTGCGCGCGCCGTTTGTCTGCGGATTAAATCACAAGGTATCGCGAAATTTAACAAGTCAGAGATTATGTAGATGTCTTCATTGTTTTGCCGAACGCTGTGTAAATAGAATTCTGAACTGACGTTATGACAGACGGAGTGTGTCAAATCGGCGAACTCCCCGCCGGAGACTTGAAAGAGAACAACCCGCTTCTGAAATTAATTTGTCATTTGCTTCCAATTTTCTGGTATGGCTCCGTCAAGCCGGCTTTGACACTGGTTCTGAAATTAAAACTCAAATTCTTCACCTAAGCCCTTGTTGTGTTGTTTTCTCTTGAGCGTGTTTTGTTTTGTGTTAATACCGTCATTCAATCCTCAAGTGTAATGTGCCACTGGTCCCCGTATATACCCTGTCTGCGATATGTAAAGCCTCTCGCCTTATATCAACGATTAGTATCTGAAGCCCTCTCCTTATCGCACCGGAATATCGCAATCACATCTTTCAGTAATCACCCAGAAACTCCTGGAAAACAGAGAACTGAATAGAGCTATATTCATGTAAATTTTGAAAAGTAGTTTAATCTGACACCAAGATCAAATTTGCAGATCTATTTATTGGATAGTCTTCTCTGAAGATTAAAAACTAGAAGTGCATGACTTCTTTTCCGGTAAAGAAAAAGTCTGTCCTATAAAAGGGGAAAACATTACCACTGAAGACTTATTATTACATGTCCAGCGGGTAAATATTTTTTTAAGGGATTTATTAAAACGGAAACTCTCGCCACATCCGGGTAAGAATCTCAGCAGGGTTTTCAGTTGACAGACCACCAGAAATTTTTTACTGAATATCAACTTGTCTGAGGTTACTCTGTTTGCTGATCTTTGCTTCATAACAGATATCAAAATCCAAGCTTGAGAAACATTTTCTGGTTTCTTGTGGGTTTATTTCTTTTTTTATTATTTTTGTTTGATTTAAGGTTCTATTTCTTTCATAACACATTTGTTCTGGGCTTTCTAAAGCCCCATTAAAACAACCTGTTAAAGCAGCTGAAAAAAGTGTAAAACGTCTGGTGTGTTTAGATCGATTTACGCAATTTCATTTTCAAAAGAGTTTTGGTGGACAAGATTCTCGAGAGAGTTTCTTGTCAACTGGCCAAAAGTCCTCAGATAGCGTGCAGTATACGTATTTGTGCAGATAGATATTTCGATTTATTTCAATGAAAATCGATTGTCATCGTCTGCAGGTATAGCGGTGGGAGAGCAGGTCTGTTTGGTGACAAAGACACAAAGGAATTTACAACCGATCTTTTACAAACAATTCCACTTGAACTTACAAGTTTTCTCAAAGAAAGATGAGAATATAACTCTCTTTCATAAGCGGCGCTAATGGCGGTCTTAGTGATGACTAGAAATTCTCCGCATTTCCTTACTGTTAAGAGTTGAGAGGTGAAAGTCAAAGAACACTCTTTTATAGTGGTGAAACAGATCAAAGAAGACCCTAGTGATTGGCTGGTTAGCATATGAGTGACTTAGAGTTGTGATGGCAGGAAACAAGAAATGGAGAGGGCACGACAGCTTCTGATGTCCTTTGCGTAAAATCTACCTGAAATGAAGTCAAGTGAGAATTAAATGAAACAACTGTGCTTGGAGAACATCAGTAGAGAATTTCGCTTGCCAAAAATGTGTCTGTAAAGCTATTAGAAGCTTATATTAACAAAGCATGACATTTCTTTTGTTCTGTTCAAGACGATTGAAACAATTATGTGTGAGGTGCAAAATTTGGTTTCTTGGAGACAGCAACACTTTTCAAAAATCCTACTTTCGCTCACATTAGGACCCACTAGATTTTGTTCAGCTTAAAACAAATTAAAAGCCAATACTGAGAATATATATCAAGCCACATAAAGAACCTTTGGTTACTTTTAAATCGGCCTTGAGGTCAAAATCATTTTCGACTAATAGAGCGGGTTTCGATTTTTATTACTCAGTTACTTAAGAAATTTATGTTATAGTTCCATCCAGCTGACGCTTTAAAACACGTTTTTTTCTTGACGTGTTTTATAAGTTCGAGTTCAACCCGTGAAGCTAAACGCATGGGTTTGCCACACGACTCAATTTTGACAGCCAACATTGATCTCGGAGGGAAGACTCGTCATATTTTGAAATACTGTTTTTTTTTCCCTTTACATTACTTTTGCACAATGACGTTGGTTCATAGTTGAGCAAGCGACCAACTGACTAGTTTCAAAAATTCGTGTGTAAATGTAAACGTTCACTGATTTCACCCGAACTCTCAACTCACACAGGCTGTCATTTCGTTTGTCAAATTTTTCTTGAGAGTAATATAGGCTCAAGCGTGTATCTCAAGAACTTCCTAGGAAGAAATACAAAAATATCTGATTAAAAAGTTTCTCTCATTTGCGACAAAGTAGAATTAAAAAGCTAAAATTTAACAACTAGAAAACTTGAAAATACCAAATTCAAATCAATATACGGTTAGAAAAGAGTATTGTCTTGTCTAATTAAAAACAATAAAGTTGACATATGCAAATAACATTTCAATTTGTCAGCTTACCAGCAAATGCGAGCGTGTTCACAAAAAGGCTCCAAACTTGCAAGGTAAATTGCTGCTTTTTGGCATCCATACGTTAAATATTGCAAAACTGAAAGGCTTAGAAACAAACTGAAGCTGACTGAAAGCGCGCCCGAGGCGAAGACTAAAAAGTGAGTTATTTTCAAACCGGTAGTTGCAGTATTCATGTTTCTATATCATGAATTGTTATGATAGTCTAAATTCAAAATAAATGCTTCTTGTCACGTTCCGTAATAAGAACAGAATCACGGCTCAATATTGTTATATTTTACATAAATTCCTCTTAAATTGGCCCTAAAAGTTAATTCTCAGAAGTGTAAATAATCGTATTTCTCAATCGATAAACCCTTTCGCAGCTGCTTAAACTAAAAGTCTGAAAGAGCATTTGACAAACTTTCAGAACCCTACGAGAGGGAAAACAACGTGAAAAATTGCTTTAACTAAATCAATAGCAATTATGCTTGTGTCTTCTCGTTGTCATAGTTCGTATCAAAGGAAAAAATTGAAACACCACATGACACTGGACAAAATCTTCCTTGTTCCGTTTTCAACCTTGTTGGTAATTGTATGCATAACATGACTTCTGATAAAAAGTTATTAACGAAAATTTTCTTGCTTTTTCGGTGAAAGCTCTGCTGAAGATTTTGAACAAATATCAATCTCCTGCGCCCTGGAGACATTCTAATTTACAAATCATTTCACAACAAACTTTCCTGTTGGTTTTTGGAAACTAAATTGGGTTAACCATTGCGACAATATTAGCTTTTTAAAATTCTGTTTAAAGTCAGAGAGAGCATATGTCCTTTTCCGTAAAAAAAAAGAAAGAGACTGAAAAAAATAGGACTTGAAAGAACCACGCCGGAACAAACAAGGAAAATGCTTTTTGTTTCACAAGCTAAATTTATACTTTTTGAAAGTCTCGATCTTCAAATTAGGTTTTAACCAAATACAAAATGAGTCTGAGTACTAGAAACGGTCCCTCGTTTCTTGTACTGCTTAAATGCAGGATAAAACCCAGTTTGTTAAGTTAAAAGTGCGATAGATAAAATAAAATACGTTACGCACTGTAACCGATTTTCAAGATTTGTCATGGATATTCGCGGAGCTGTTGTTGAAAAATTATACTGTAGCAAGGAGAAGTCTAAATATGGAACTTCCGTGAGCATACCAAGATACTTATAACTCTAAATTCGTTAAGTTTTAACTCAAATTGCGCACACCGTCCTTGAGGGAAACAGTTTCTGTGGAAATAATTTTTCAGCCTTTGAAGACAATCTTACTAATGTGGAGATCGTGATCTTCCCTTAATGTGCTCATAAATCGTCCAATTGAACTCGTGTTTTGGTAACGTCGACTGTTGCTCTGTTGCTTTTTGATGTAGCTTTTTCAAAGGATGGTCGCAACTATGCGCATAATTTCGAACGTCTTTAACTTGTACCAAGGTTTCGCTTTTTTTCAATTTTACCAACTGTGCTAAATTTTTCGACTCAAGATTGAAAACAGAGACATCATGCCCGAGGCAATACCTTCATGTCAAACTCCAATAATTGATAGTTGTAATTGCGAGCTTGAAATCAGAAAACTTTGGTATCTTAGTGATTTCCCAACTTTTCAGCCTAATCTGCTTAAAAAGCATGAAATATCAGCCTGGGATATCTCGACGAGAATTCAGCCTTTCCTGACAAAGCCATTAACAGCGCTGAACCCACCAAGCAAACAACATTTGTTGTAAGTATGTGATTTGAGAAAATAAAGATCTGTCAAACGCTTTGAAAATTCACGGACGAGGTTGAATCAGATCAGCTTTACTAGGCAAATGATTTAGTAAGCCCCGCATTTGACAGATCTTAGGCAGTCCGAGGAGAAATGTCCAATGCAATGAAAACCTCGGCGCGACATCACGCAGTCGCCTAACGTGGTTTATTAAAGACGAAAATCGATCTTTCGGGGGAAAATTTGTCGCTCAAAAGCTATTGTAACCATGAGTTAGTTCATTCTAATTGTGATCTGGGAAGAAAACCGTTTACTGATAAAAGATAACTTTAAGACATGATAAAGTTCATCTAGAAATGAAACTTGATAATTGGCCTGTAAAACCTAGTATGAACTTGAAGAAAACATTCACAATATTCTCTAAATTTATGCTGAAAATAACCTCGGTCATTATTAACATGGTTAGAAATTCTCCAAATTTCCTTCATACCAAGCTCTAGCTAGGTCACTGTATTAACTGTATTAGCTGTTGTTGTTCTTCGTCGAATATAAAAATACGAGCTGCACTTCGAGGAGGTCTTTAATCAACCTTTAAGCTTTAAAAAAGACATCAACAGGTCTTACGAAACCGCAGTTTTTCTTTAAATCGAGACAAGTTTGCGGTTGCTTCGATTCTACATCTGGCCGGATCAAATAAAGACACGTAATTTCATAGTAATGTTATCTGCAGAATATCGGGATTGTTTTGAAAACACGAGCTTACATAAAAAAAAAATATCACGCGGGCCGTTTACAATGTTTCACCCGGACTTTGTTGTCTAAACAGCAGGTTCTATTTTCGCTCCAAATAATTTTGGATAGCTTCGTGTGGATCCAAATCATTCAAGTTCTCATAAAAAACGGCGAAAATAGAAGAAATTCTAGGAGGAATGCAGCTATATAGGTCAACACAACAAACGGTCTTTCAGGCGAATTGAAATGCCTTGTAAATTAAACACGATTAAGCTGGCTCGTATAAGTTAAAACGCCCACGAACTATACTTGGCCGGCCGCATCCGATGTCATTTGTGACCTCGCGTGCCGTGCGCGTGTAGGAGAGGGGGGATGGGAACGTATTGTCTCGAACCAAAACTTAGCTGAATATGATTTGTTTTTCTATTACACTCAAAACTAATTTTCTATAAAACAAAAATACCAGTCAGCACGTTGAAATAATGTATAAAACGAAAACGTTGAGAAAATAGCATACCCCGTCCTCCCTCCACATGATTTGAACAAGTGACCGCGAGGTCGGACAGACACTCCAAAGATACTTGTAGCAATTATGTAAGAGAATGCCGACCTTACGTAGCGTGATTTTGACGCTGGGAAAAAATCCAAATTGTGGGGAGCCTTGCTCAACGAAAATTTTTGTTACAAACATTCCCAACCACATCAGGTAACTATGCGACCGAGTTTAACGTTCAAACACGAGAGGTTTCAGCTGTGATTTCAAACGCGACTTATCGCGTTTATACCGCGTGAGATTCCATCTGCGTGCGCGGAGAACTTGAGCTTATGCCACACGCAGATCGGTAGAGGAGTCACCTTTCAATCCTACTTAACTCGTCATGTTCTCTTGCTTTGCCTGTCGAGAACGAAGAAAGCCGACACGCAGGCTAATATCATGTTATGACGATAACGTCATCACAACCAAAAATAAACAAGATATTGAGAAAAGAAGTGAATTAGAGAGCAGAAAAGGAACAGTAATCGAGCCAGAAGTGATGTCGTTCAACGTACCACGGGCTTTCTTCTTCCTCTTGGAACAAGAAAGCTATAGCTCGTTGAAAGTTTCACTGACGTCACACTTGGACGAAAATGGCTGTCTGTCCAACACAGTTTTATTGTTACTATCATAACAAGGCTTTACTTGTTGTCGACTGCAATATGATGATCAAATGTCCAGTTTGTCGGGTCGAGCCTAAACAAGCGCTTTTCCAAACTTCTACAAGGCTCACAACTTGCTCACCTTGGCCGTGCTCCGCAAAACTGAACACGGGCTTTTCTCGAACACACCTTACTGTTTGTGAACAAAATATTGAAATATACTACACGAAAGGCACACGTGTGTCTTAGCTTGGTATCAGCATGTGACAGGGTGATTAGAAAAAAAAAATTACTTTTTGGATAAGTACGACAGGAAACCTACACAACTGGTGAACCGGATGTGGTATAACGATAGCAAAAGCATGGAATTCTTTTTACCTAAGAAGAGCCTTGTAGTCAACTTACCAGGGCACTAGGTCAAAATCCAGTGACATTCTTACAGTCTTGCATTGGAAAAGCAATTTTGATCCGGGCAGGGGAGGGGTAAGGAGAAAAGCGCTTTCCCAGATTGAACCTAAACAGGTGTGTAACGCCAAAAAAAAGTAGGGTTTCGGGGTCTTAAGTCGTAGGAAGGTATGCAGTTTCACTTTTCAGTGTCTCACCAGGCAGCTTTTCGACTGCGATAGCCTTGATCGGCGCGTGATTTTGATGGTGCGCGCTCTTCATGCATGATACCAATTATGTTTTCAAAATCTAATTAAAAAATTAAGCTAGACGTGACTTCCTGTGGTCGACATGCCTTAGGCCTTAGGTGGGTGTCTTAAACAGGGTCGCGGGATGGACGGATTTTTCTTAAACAGGGTCGGGATCGGCGGGGGCCTCGGAATAACCAAAAGTTCTGAGGTATTGATAGTTTGACTAGACTCAGCAGGTTATCTGTTTTGCGCTTTCTCAAAGGTTCTGGCGGAATATCAAGTACGGGTGAAATATGAGAGCACCCATTTAAAATGATCATGAGTTAAAAGATAAAGACTAATAAGTCTCAAAAGAGAGTGGCTCGTAGTGCTGTCAGATTACCGAGATGATCTTGGTTTTGTAGCAGCAGGCAACTATGGTTACACCTGTCACGCGAGCATAAGGTGCCGATCCTTCGCGGCTAACACACCAACATTCAGTTGGGTTTCTCTGTTTGCGGGTAACAAGCTGCACTCTGGAGTGGAAAGAGAGAGAGAGAGAGAGAGAGAGAGAGAGAGAGAGAGAGAGAGAGAGAGAGAGAGAGAGAGAGAGAGAGAGAGAGAGAGAGAGAGAGAGAGAGAGAGAGACCGTGGAACCTGTGTCTCCCTATCAACAAGATACAATGAGATGACACCCGCCCACACCCTGCAATCCGGAGCTCGGTGTGCAAACTGTAAGGCCACAATATTTCGGCCTGTGAAGCAAGGCTTAATAGGAAGAAATATTCGAGGATTATTTAAGACATTTTGATTTCCGGAAGTGGTAAGAAATTCTCCTTAAAATAACCGTTCATTATTTAGAAAACAGGTTATGACAAGAGACAATCTGGGAAGCTCAAGGTTGTTATCTAGATTTACTAACAAACTCTCAGAACTAATTTACAAGGAAACTCGTGATAGCTGGAAGGGAGAATTGGGAATCATATCATGGAAATTTGAGGGTAAATGGGCCAGAGATGCGCGAGGATTGGACGAATTCATACCCTTAACCTTTTCACACTTTAGAGTGACTAGCATCTAATTTCTCCTTACAATATCACCCCTGAACCACACATTACGGTCATGAGAATAATGAAATTGATCAACAACTACAGAAACTCTTGATTGATAAAGAAATTCTCCTTGTTCACACTCTGGGAGTTGTAGAGAAAACAGTATGGAGAATATGCATACTGATGTTAGGGAGTAAAGGGTAAACTCGCCTTAGGTTTTTGACGAGCACATTATTCGTTCGTAGTTACGAAGAAAATAACTCTTATTATGCGTAAAAATTCCGATTGGGAAATAATAGCTTCACACAGTTCTCTTTTCGTGTCACGCGGTTTTTGCTAAAAGCGAGACCTGGCCTAGTGATGTAATTATAGTTGCTAAGCAACTTCCAGACACACACACACGTTACAGGTACACCCTCTTTTCTTCAAGGTTTCAAATGATTGATGATAAATGACTACTGAAAAGGACATTATTACTCACCACTCGAGCTTTGGCTTGAGTTTGTACGTGCAAATAAATACTCGTGAAATAAATATCTGAACTAAAAACGAAGTGGACGATAATGCACGTGCCGGTTTGTGAAGTTCTGCCATCTTGTGACGCCTTTCTCGTGCACCTCACTGATATGTCATACTTTCAGGAAATCTCCAGCTCAGAGTTTCTTTCTTCCATTTTTTGTAATTCTTTTTCCCCGCCAATACTGTAATCTCAGTTCGCGTCTTTTCTTTTCCTTTGCCATTAGAGTTGTTCGTTAGGGTACGTAATGAATCTCTCGTTCGTTATCCCAAGCCAGTGAATGTCTGTTCTCGCGGTAAAATGGCTCGTGTGTTTCAAACCAGCTTTCGCTGTCAAAGTGGGGGAAGAAGAAGCCGATTTCTCTTTTAGCGGACTCATCGGAGTCTACGAGAAAGCCATTATTTAGGTTTGTGAAGGTCAATCACGATAGCCTATGTACAGCCGCCCCATGCCTTTAAAAAAATCGGGAAGGGGGCCCGCTTCAATTCAAAATAACCGCTTTTCAGATATACAAACCCGTGATGCTCAAGAGACTCATTCGATTTGTCTTTGCAGAAGTGCTTGCTCTCCAATTTGGCGTTGCTAGGCACGTGACCTCCCAGCTGCAAAGGGCCTATTTTTCTAGAAAACTCGCACCACTCTCAGCCAATCAGATGCAACCTTACAACGTCAAACAGCTGCCTGCTTTATTTTACTTTGAGTTTTGGTTGGTTCCTCGCGATTTTTTTTTTTTATCTGACCGGCGGCTGTGACGGCTTTCAGTTAAAAACACCCCAGCACCCGATCTTTACACCTTAACCACGCCCTTGGAGGTTGTTTCACAGGGTAACGTATCGCTCAAGCAACTTGCCCTATAGCAAGGCGACAGTTCAAAGAAATCATTGCATAAATAATCTCCTCAAAGAGCATAAGCATATCTCGGAGGCATTCTTCCAAAAAGTGCCCTTAGGAGTTGAAATAACTTTTTCCACGAAAGATCTTTCCGTTTGTCCTCAGTACAAGAAACGGAAATTTACCTGAGCCGTGGGTAGCATTTCTAGTGTCGCTTATTCCGTATAAAGCTCGGATACTTGTTGGAGCGATATCTCTTGCTCTGAAGACAAGGAAAAGTTTAGTTAGAATATTTACATAGGGCCAAACGAGAACAAGAAGCTTGTCAAAACCCATCCCGCCAGACAACATGTTACATCTAGATATTCTGTTCTGCAAAGTATTAAACTAGTTACTGCAGTTATTTGATTTGTAGTCATTCGAGTACTGTAGTTATTCGAGTGTTGCAGTTATATGATTTGTACTTTAATATTTGATAAAGCGCTCTGGGCGCTTTTAAAATTTATGGACTATGAGATCAGAGTGGGCACTTCTTTGAGACTGGGCGCTTATCAACTTTCTTTCCTACAGGGTAGGCACTTACACGAGGCTGGGTGCGGCTTACTCGACTAAATACGATATTTGATTTCTGGATATAGTAACGTGTGTAAGTGCTCACAGGATCGTTGCGCCCCCATTTACGGACCGTAAAAACGGAAGGACTGCCCCCTTGAAATGCAGGCTATAGTATTTCAGCGGTGTTTGCGGCGTGCAAATCTCGCGTCAGTTTCACGATGCAACAAAAACGTCGTAATTCCTTTGATACCTATAGGTCTTTGTGGGTCCCATCAGTTCCCGCCAGTGTGCAATACCGTTCGCTTTAGCAAGAATCATGGCTGTAATTGGGCCACTGGGGAAACAAGGAGAAACTTCTCAACAATGACAAATGGTTTGTTTTGATGCATAACTTCAGTTTCAAATTATCCTGAAACAACAGAAGAAAACCTCCGACACCTTTTTCAAGTTTTGAGGGAGGGTCAAAGAAAGATATAATTTGTTTCATAACAGGGGGGTAGGACGCCCCAACAGTAAAAATCTTAAGTCCTTTACGAGGAATAAAAAATTAACACTTTCTCTGATGGTCTGAAATTGATGAGCAACAAATGACTCAATGACTCATCCTTCTTACTCAGTATTTAGGATGTACAAACTCAGAGTAAATCAATGTCATTGTCAGTTGGTATATTTTGCTGTATTGGGGAGAGAAAGGTCTACATTTGGAACATTTTACTAGAGCAGTGATTTTCTTTTTTTGTTATCAACACTTTGACTTTCATGTTCTCTTAATCAATTCTCCCCTCTAGTCCCTACACATTTCCTGGTAAAATGTTGAAAGAATTTGGTTCTATATCAGTTGAGGATGAAACTCCCTATGCTGATCTCCCTTTTAATGGAAAATGTATTGATATTGTAAGGAGAAGTTATATGTTAATCAATTCTAAAGGGTAAAAATATCAATTTCAACCTCAAATGAGACTTGTCCTTATATTCTTGCATAAGGAATTCTTATAAAAATATTTTGCATTGAAAAAAGTTTGGGCTTAGGACTTATAATTTTTTCCAAGAAAAAGAAGTCAAAGGTTCACACAGGCTTCAATTTCTTTAATATGAGGAAGGATTCTGTTGATTAGGTACCTTACTTAAAGTTAATACTAATTACCTGCTCATATATCCAGTTAACCTACTGAAGAAAAACCGCTCTGCGAAAAAAACAAAACAACTATCTTATTTCATTTAGTTTATGAACACCTCTCTTAAAACTTCTCTCACAAAACTTCCTTTAATCAATTACCTAAACTTGGAAAGGGGCCCAATAATATCACAATGTCTATTTGTCCAAGAGTTACAAATTAATCTCCTGGTAAGTGTACTCATCAGGCTAGGTTTCTTTGTAGCTGCAGTTCTTTGGGATGTCATGCGATGCTATCCCAAAATCTTCATGGTATGTCTACAGAAATTTTCTACTGATGTCTTCAACCTAAACTTATCACTGTAAAACACTTACCTCAAAACAACTTTGGATTACATACCCTACACCTCCCTAGTGTGTTCTTAACCTAATCCTAGTGAAAATAAATTCAACATAGGGATGGTAGTGTCCCTTCTAAATTACGAACATTAGAAAAACTCACCCCTGTGCTCCTCATAAAATTTCTCTGCATCTTGAAGACTGAAAGAGGTAACTTTAGTTTGGATTACAAGAAATCCATTGTCCTTTATGATGTTCTTTACCTCCTGTCATGGATGTTAAAAACAAAATAGCTAACATTCCATAATGAATGTCATCTGTGCCAAGGAGGTGGAGAATTTGAACCTTGCCTGGCTGAACCAGAGGTGTCGAGTTTTTCCAGTGGAACACAGGTGTTAAATCTTTAAATATGGAGGTATTTTAAGGCAAATAGTTCACTTTTGGTGGTCAACTGTGTTATATCGTGACCTTGTATTGGTATACTTGTGTTACATTATATTAAGTTACATCATAGTTGTGTTACGTGTACATGGATACGCCTACGCGGGAAAGAACAGGAATAAAAGGAATCTTGGAATGTTCATGTTCATTGCTGGTTTGTTTATAATTTCGTCCTTGAATTTCCTAAGATACAACAAACTGCTCTGAAAGAAAGGTCTATAAGGTCTGGGTTTAAAGCTTGGTCAATGCACAGAAAGTCATGGTTGCCTGATTTTGTTGGGAGGGGAATGTTGAAGCTTTGAAGTTATTGATGCATATGTCAGAATATGGAAATGCAGAATATCATTACTTATATTAAATTAGGAGTTGAGTGTTACACTACCAATATATTTCAAATGCTATTTACCTAACAATAAACATGCTTTGGTTAACCTATTCTACATCCAAAACCACTGAATCTTTTGAGTTTCGAGTTCTAAAAATGTACTTGGAATTACATTGGAATCTGAAAACAAATGTACACCCAGTCTAGCACCTCTTTGGTTTCGTGAACACATCTGTTCTTTGTTCCTGGACAAATTTAAAATCCAGTCAGTTCCCTATTTTACAACCTTGAACAACCTCGTGTGGATCTCATCAACCTGAATATTGTCTAACGTGAATGTTCATCCTTTTAGCTGGGCTCGACGGTTTTTAGCTTTCTATATATTTTCCACTTGTTCTGGGTGGCCGTTGTCTCTCTGATCTACGATTGGATTACCCTGAACCTGTGTAGTTTCTTCCCGGGACCATCCAAGTATATCCAAACGAAGCAAATATCGACATCAAACTTTCGAGGCCTTTCACCTACCTTAGTTCTCACTGGGTGCATCATTAGGTCTGGTTTTAGAATCGCAAGCGTCAACTGAAGTCGGCTTCGACACATTTTGTGCACGAACAAAGAGCTGATGTTTTTTATTCACTGTCGCTTTAACAGGAAGACTCGTTCTGCTTACAGCCCTATACAGCCGACAGATGCACTTTTAGTGAAGCCAGCTCGCAAATTTTGGTTTTCTTTTACAAAATTCGTAGAGTAGAAAAGCTCAAAGGTTCCCTAAAACGACGAGAAATAGCAAGAAATCACCCAAATGGCCAACGTTTTGTCTCAGGTGTTTTGGACGCTTGATAATTTGTTCCGGGAAACTCGTCACGCATGTACAGCGTTACTTTAGCTTTCGTCCCCAGATTTCCCCTACAGTTTACAATGTCATGGTATACTCACTGTGTGTGTGATCTTAGTGAGGGAAGGCGCAATCAACTTCGGAGCAATAATTGTAAACGTCAAGTTCAGGCTCTAAGATGCCTCCGATTTTAGCAACAAACCCAAGAGGGAGAAAAACTTGCAAAGACTATTTCTTTGATGCGCTTCAAGTTGTCCATTTTGTAATAGCAATGGGATTTTTGTGGGCAGGAATTGTTGAATTCATACGGAATCCACCTTACTTCGATGCCTATGGCGATGCAGCTACGTTGAATGATTTGCCTAAAGGACTGTTTGAGGTAAAAAGGCTTTGAGATTCTCTTGATTTCTCTTGGATAGATTTAATTTCTTCTCACCAGGAAACTGCGCATTTGGCCATGGAGATTGTACTCGAAGCATATTTGGGATTGATCACGATCATTCTTTTGGGTTTGATCTGACCCGACAAATTATGATAAATACATAGTTTAAAACACTTCTTAACAATTCTCATTTCAGGCGTTATTTGATCGCTTTGTGATAATGTAAGTTTTGTCGAACATGAAAACATTGGACATCAAAGGACAAATTTTGTCAGGACAACTTTTTGTCTCCTCTGTTGCATCCGCAGTAAAATGAAACTTTCAAAGCTGTCAAAGTTATCAAATTCGATCAACAGCCAAAAGTAACACCGATACTATAATTGCACCCTTTGTTGCCACAAGGTGGGACATTCCAGCGCCGAATAACCTGCTGGATTTAAACTCCAGTTACCAGGATTCATCACTGAACTCAGTTCAATTACCACACTTCTGTTAGCGTTTACGACAAATGATCGACAAGTTTGTCACGGTTTTGTTTATTTAGTAGATTTGGCCAAGGTTTTACCCGAGAAAAATTTTGTTAGAGGTGCGTTTGAAAATTTGTCCTCTTCGACCAAAATTTGTTAAAGTGCCCATAATGTCAAAAAAAGTTTTTCGCTCATCTAATTCTACATTTCACCAAATGAACTTCGGTGAAAATTTTTTACGATTTGGATAAAACGCGTTTTTTTGTACGAATTTTCACAAAGTTCAAATTCTTTTTCTTGCAGTCGACCCCTTCCGCTGATCACAAGAATAACGTGCTCAAAATGACCACGTGACTGATGTCTGTGACGTAGGTTCAGGAATCTCAGTTGACCTTAAAGTGCATATAAATACCCTGGTCGAGTGCAGGTTGTTTATGATATTGTGAGTTTATGATATTGTGAGCTTACGATATTGTGACCACTCTGAAGCAAATTCCCACTTGTTTTCAACTCAGATAAGTCACAACCAAATATCACGTGTTCCTGAACCTACGTCATGACTCACTTTAAAGCAAGGAAGACTGGTGCGCAGGGTGGACCAAAATGGCAGCAAATTTGAATGTCTTTAAAAAATTTTAAAAAATTGCGTTTTAACCAAATTGAAAATTTTTTTTGCAGAAGTTCATTTGGTGAAATGTAGAATTAGATGAGCGAAAAAGATTTTTTGACATTATGGGCACTTTAAGTTGCGACAAACCATCCGCACTTGTAAAGTGTTGGTGATGACAGTAAATTTTTCGAATCTAATCTAATCTACAAGATTCGCCGACAGGCAGAGACACCGCAACAGCCTCTGCCAATTACTGCGGGCCCAGTAAACCCACCCATCCCACCCAGGGGAGGACATCCATCACAGTAATCTCGTGTGTGGGAAATTAACGTCTCCTATCCCAACCCTGCAGGAGATGGGACCTCCATTTATTCGTCCCTATCCGAGAAGACTTGAATATCTAATCATTTCTTGATGTTATAGAAAAGTAGCAAATTCTTCTCAATTATTTTAAGACCTTGAGTGTTGGTCCAGCAGGGGCTCAAACCCTCGACATCCCGCACAACAGTCCAGTACAATATCCATTGGGCTAACCAGGCTAACATTTTTTTCGCTAGTGTGGATAGGCCCTTAATCCCTCTTATTGTTTTGATGAATATTAATAAAGGTTTTCAAATTAATTTTTAGACTGATCCAAGGAATATCAATAGAGAGGTATGTGCAAAATGCAGTTAATTTGAATATATTTGAAATAGTAAATTGGCCACCGTTATGATTATAAAAACTGACGTTTTGAGCATCAGCCCTTCGTCGGAGTGAAGGGCTACCTTCATATCGTTAGCCCCTATTCGCTCAGACGAAGGGCTAACGCTTGAAACGTCAGTTTTTATAATCATAACGATGGCCAATTTACCATTTCAAGTTTGTTGATATATTCAAATTATTTCGTTACCCCCACCGACGCAGCCCCAAACAGTTTCTTTAGAAACTATCAGCCTTTATGCAAAATGCAGAGATTGCCTGATGCAAATAATGTAAAATATAGAAATGCATTGAAATTTAGATCCTGCATAACCAGGTTTGAAACTCTTTGGTGGCCAATATACATAATCAACTCAGTTGATGAAACCAAAATTACCTTCATATGTTGTGACCTGATTGACCCCATCAATAATGATCAATATGCAATTTCTCCTTGAACTATCAACACATTATCAAGGAAAGATATAGTGAGAATCTAAGAAATTATTAATTGAAGCCTATTGGAAGGGCACTTCAGCACTTATATCAGCTCTTGTTTTTTTCTTTGTCATAGCAATCTCTTCGTCTTATGGATCTGCCAATCCTTTTTATGCTATTGGTAAGTTGAAAGATCACAGGATTAATTTTGAAATATATGTCAAAAAGCAAAAAAAAATGTTTTCAAGGTTGAATGAGAATGTTATTGCATCTTTAGGGTAGACATCTATATTTATACAGGATAGCCCCTTCAGTATAGTAAACACTGGTATCAACGGGGGTCCTGTTACCCACCCATCCCACCCCAGGGGAGGACATCCATCACACAGTAATCTCGTGCATGGGAAATTAACGTCTCCTGCCCCTAACCCTGCAGGAGATGGGACTTCCATTTTCTCGTCCCTATCCAAGAAGACTAGAATATCTAACCATTTCTTGATGTTATAGAAAGGTAGCATATTCTTCTCGATTATTTTAAGACCCTGAGTGTTGGTCCGGCCAGGGCTCGAACCCTCAACCTCCCGCACAATAGTCCAGTGCTCTATCCATTGAGCTAACCGTGAGGTGGTTTACACTACACTTTACAGTGTAGACAAGCTAGCTCCTAAATTTTCAACAAATAATTTGTACTTTGTAGTGTCTTTCTTCTTTTGTCTTAAAATGATACTGTTATCATGTTTACTTGTTTGTTTATTTTTTTGTTTATAGTCCTATTTTGCTGTGTGCTGGTGGTTAAAGTTCAAAGGCTTGTCGTGGATTTTAACAGCTTGTATCACCCTTGTATTGCTTTGTTTCTTCTTTGTTAATTTCTGGGCCTCAGAACTGTTTGACTGGAGGTAGGTAATCATCAGTAGAAATGATTCATTAATCCCTTACAACTTAACATAAACATTCATATTCTCCCTTCTCTTCTCTATTCATTTCCTTTGGTCTTCTTAGGTTGGCAATCATTTCTTCTATTCTTATGATCTTAGAGAATGACTTATTTGGGAGGATAACTGTTGGAGAAATTAAATGGTGGTCACTCTTGGGGTTTAAAATGGTCAACACTTTCAGCTCCAAGAGTGATTAATTAGTGGTTTCTCCTTACAAAATCCATACACTGGCGAGCAGACAGGTAATGAGAAGAGCGAAAAATATCAACTGGGGTATATCATTTGATTTGTCATTATATTCTAATTATACCAAACTTCATAGCACTATTGGCAGCTGTAAGGAGAGTTAATATTGAAATCTTGGTGCCTAAACGTATGATCCTTAATGCCCGGTCTTTGGTTAAAGCTGATGCAGCCCCTGCTCTGTATGCTGAACTGAGCACTAATAATATCGACATTTGTTTTGTCTCTGAGTCATGGATGCATAAGAAAATTCTGTCACACTCAATTTGTCCCGATGGTTCATAAAGATCGCGCAGGAGACAGAGCTGGAGGTGGGGTCGCAGTTATTTGCAGGAATGACTGGAAAATTAAACCACTCAATGTCAACGAGGTTTTCAATTCAGAAACTGTTTGGTGTGAGATCACTACTCATAACTCTGAATATTATGTAGCTTGTGTTTACCACCCACCTGACCCTATCTATGATGCTAACGATCTCCTGGAATCTCTATCTGACTCCTGTGATCAGATCTTGTTAGATGATCCAAATGCAAAGATTGTAATCACTGGAGATATAAACAAGCTAAGGATAAAGGATTTTATGCAACAGCACAACCTGCATCAGATGGTCAGGGTTCCAACTAGAGGTGAAAATACTCTTGATGTTTTCTTGACTAATGCTCCACTAATTTGGAAGGCAGGCAAAACACATAAGGGACTTGTGAGGTCTGATCATCTCGTCGTCACTGTATCGCCCTTAATTCCAACAAAGCCTCACAGAAAATATGTCAGTTTTCGTGACACAAGAGACCATCATAAAATCAATATGGAATCAAAACTAAAGGCCTTTGACTGGAGGTCAGTTGTTTTGACTGATCCAGAAAAAAGTGTCCAGCTGCTAAACTCGAGGTTGTATGAAGTGTTCCACGAGTTTCCCATTAATTCGTGTCAAGGTGTCATCAAGAGACCCTCCCTACATGGTTAAACATGTTTGTAATATCAGAAATCGTACTGCACACCAAGGTAGCCATGTGGAAAATTTGATTCTCCAGGAGAAAATTAACACTCTCATCTGTATGAACCAGGTAAATGCAGTTAACAATGAGTGAGAGAAGCATAGCAGAGGCTCCAGAGGTTGGTGGGAAACTGCTAACAGAATTACCGGGAGAAAATCACAGGGAACATTTGTTAGCTCAGTATTATCCCCAGATGTCATCAATGCATAATTATTTTCAGTCCATTAATGCTGATTGCACCTATGAAGCTCCTGAGCCTCTTGAAATACCTGTTGGAACTCGCATTCCAATTGTAGATGAAAATGCTGTTAGAAAACTGTTAATACATCAAAGAGAACTGCATCTGGACGGGATGAGTTTCCATTTTGGTTTTGGCGTGACTTTTCCATCATCTTGTGCCTGTGGTTATGGCAATTTTCAACAGTTCATTAATTCATCAAGTTGTTCCAACACTGTGGAAACTGGCAAATGTATCACCTATTCCTAAAGAATCCCCTCTAACGGAGTGCAATCAGCTGCAACCAATCTCATTAACTAACCTCATAATGAGGATTTTTGAATGGCTTGTTTGCAAACAAGAACTGTCTCCTGTGCTTAAGAATGAGGTCGGCTCAGATCAGTTTGCTTATATGAAAGGCCGCAGTACATCTATGGCTCTAATCAAGTGTCAACATCATTGGCTGAATTGGCTGGATGGGGATGTAGATTTTGTTCGGGTCTTGTCATTTGACGTTAGTAAAGCTTTTAATTCTGTTTCCTATCGAGTCCTGTGTGACAAACTAAAGTCTTATGACATTAACTCATATATCATCAACTGGGTAATTAGCTTCCTGTGTGACCGTCAACAAAGAGTCGTGGTGGATGGTGTTGTAACAAAGTTCCTCAATATCAACAGAGGTGTCCCACAAGGGACTGTTCTTGGTCCCATTCTATTTTCCATTATGGTGAATGACATTAAGCCTGTTAGTCCAAGTTCACTACTGATTAAATATGCTGATGACATCACAGTTAGTGTACCTATTAAGTCAAGCCCAGGACAGAGTGACACATCACATAAAGAAGTTTGTAGTATCAAATGCTGGGCAGATGACAACAAGATGATGTTAAATTTCAAAAGACATTTGAAATGGTAGTAAAGGGGAAGACCAGGAAAACTCCTCCAGGTGATATTGACGGGATAGTTAGGAAGAAGGAGCTCAAATTACTAGGAGTAACATTTCATGAAGACCCATGTAATTGGGATACTCAATTTGAGCATATGCTTGGCAAGGCCAATTCTAGACTTTACATCGTGAGGGTCTATAAGTACTTTGGCTACTCCTTCTTTGAGTTGACTGTGCTATTTGATAGCCTCATGATGTCATTATTTTTATATGCATTAGAAGTATGGGCCTGTGCCCACCAGGGTAAATACATTGCACAGATTGAGAAGTTTTGTAGGCGTGCTTTGTGATATAGATATACCTCCAAGTACACCCCACTGACCAGCTACATTGTTTCAAGAGATAGGCAGTTATGGAACAACATCATAACCTATGCAGCTCATCCTCTTTATGACCTTCTTCCTCCACAAAGATCACATTTTTTAAGAAGTAGGGGCCATACATACATGCATAGGTACATATAAGGTTAATTGACCACTCCCCATAGGGGCTTTTCAGGGCCAGCACCCACCCATCCCACCCAGGGGAGGACATCCACCACACAGTAATCTCGTGCATGGGAAATTAACGTCTCCTACCCCTAACCCTGCAGGAGACGGGGCCTACTGTCCTTATCCGAGAAGACTAGAATATCTATCCATTTATTGATTCTAGAAGGGTAGCAAATTCTCCTCACTCATTTTAAGACCATGAGTATTGGTCTGGCCGGGGCTCGAACCCTCAACCTCCCGCACAACACAATCCGGCGCTCTAGCCAATTGAGCTAACCGGGAGGTGGTCTCACATGCGGCCATGATTTTATCTTGCCACGTGTGAGAACCGAGAGGTTCAAGCGATGCTTTATTAATAGATGCCTATTTAATTTTGTCTGAGTCTATTTTAACTGTATAGTAGTATAGGTCAGTTTCAGTCATGTGACGTTATTTTTATGCACCGCCATGTTTGTGCATCTCGCAGAACGTAAACAATTCGAAGTAAGATTGTTGTATGCTTGATTTTTGGCTGCGGAACAAAAAGTGGAAGAGATGAATAGTAACATAGAACATTATTCTTATTGTAAACTTACACGTTTGTCTGTGGCGATGTTTTTTAATAATGAATGAATGAATAAAGATCTTTCAAAAAGTATCAATGAACAATTCACTTTGAATTTGTGTTAATATTTGTTATGGTTATTACAATTTTTTTGTAAAGATTGGACAAGATGTGTTACTACAGCACAGTCTTCATATGGTTTTCATGTGTGCTATAATTGTGTAAAAATGTCATGTACATGTGAATATTACCATTCAAAAGGTATATGAGAGGAATTCTAAATGGATGTGAAAATGTGCTGGTTTTATCTTACCATATTTTGTTTCTGAAGTGGCCTAAAAGTGAAAAACTTGAACTCATGTTTTTCATATGGTATACAATATAATTAGATGAATCCGTTTTGTTTTCTCCAGATATTACTCACCAAGAATGAGGGGTCTTGAAACCCAAGTCTTCACAATCTCGTTGGCTATTACAACAACTTATGTTGTGTTGTTCTACTCAAGAAAGAAGATGCCTTTCAAATTTAAGGTGATTGGTTGTTTGGGAAAGTTTATGAACTGATTATAAATTAAGGTCACTGGGTTTCTATCTGCTTGCACAGCAGATATCTCTCAAAGAGGCACAATTGTGAATAGTGAAAATTATGGGTGTCACCTTTGATTTTAATGGCATTGGAAGGCTAGAGAGAGAAAGAAATTTGTACCAAGGGGGGTGGGTGACAGTCAAAATAAAGAGAGAGGTGGGGGTGGTGGAGTGAGTGTTGGGGACAACAAGAAGGATAGGGAAGGAAAAAGTAATGCTAATGTCCACAGAAATTTCTCTTCTGCTTCCCTGTTCTACTGTTATTTGTTTTCTCACATTCTTCTGTACAACATTCTCTTGGCTTGAAGGAAATAGAAATTAATGATAATATTATTGCTAGTTAGCCTTGAATTTCTCTTAAACTTTAAGTTGAGGTTGTAAGGTTTACTTTATTGACCAATCAATTGTAGCAAGGTGAGACTAGATGACACCTACATTTTGACAGTTTACTTAAATCATTATTTTGATTTTACGAACAATTTTGTTTTACAGGCCACCCTTCCCATCCAACCATTTGGAAAGATCCATGTGTTCTGTAATTTTGCAGCAATATTTGTAATTATTTACCTCTGCTTAATAATGTGGTTCTCCAAACTCTACGTTTCGTGGTCCTGCTTTAAAGACTACAGAGAAGTGTTGCAGTTATGTCAGAGCACTACTATGGTAAGTATAACACAAATCTTAACAGAAAGGAAGCAAGGTTTCAAAGGAACTCTGATACTGTGATGTTGGTAGGGGTTACTACAAGGTAAATTGGTTTCATCAACCAAGTTGACAAATGAATGTAGGTTGGCTGCCATAAAAGATGGTGAGTAAGAGTACAGAGAAGTTGTTCAGCTATGTCATAGCCCTACCATGGCGAGTATAACACAGATCTTAGCAGAAAGGGGGTAATTTTCTAAAGAAACACTGATACTGTGTCATCGGTGGGGGGTTACAACTAGATAAAATGGTTTCTTTAACCAAGTTGATGATGTAGATTGGCCACCATTGGTTACTTGTAATGGTCCAGTATCCCAATCAGGGGAATAAGCTGTATCTGGTATCCTTAAATACTCCATGCGTTGAAAAAAAGGATAAGCTCTGCCTAGAAAGGCCATCCAAGAACGTAAACTTAACATTTTACTTCAGCTACAACCCAACACAATTGCAAGGCACATCTCTGTTCAGAGGACATTCCGTGTTGTCTTTATTTTCCTCCTTTATCAAATACTCCCCTTTCAAGTCACAATATACTTTGACATGTAGGTACAGTGCTTTCCATGTAATAGCTGTGATCCAGATGAATTAAAAAGCTGTGTTAGAGAACGACACATGATGTTTCATTGTCAAGATGATCTAAAAGATCAGGTAAGATCTAAAGAAAGATCTTAAATAGTAAACTACTAGTCACGGTATATTTTACAACCTGCTGTTGAGCTTCATTGGGACAATGAGGAATACCTCAAGACAACTGTTGCCTCTATCTCCCTTTCCTTTGGGTACACATGAAACTAAAGCAAAGATTGTAATCTATATTTTGATCAAGACAGGCATTTTACTGTATGTCTTATTAGTTAACTTACCCAGTGCTTCAGATGCAAGTAGTGCTGGCACTTGTGAAGAACAGTGCCCCATATGGCAGGCCCCCTGTGGGACATAATGCAACAGTTATCTGTTTCTCTTTAGCCCTACTTTATGAAGCATGTTTTACCCCACAGTTGAGCTCGGTCAGTGAGGCTACGAGGTGGCTTTTGACTGACCAAGACTTTAGAGCAGCCACCTCTTGACAATAGACACTAGACATCAAATGAAAATTAAATGTGGGGATCTCTGTGAGATGAAGCCAGCACTGTTGTTATTTCTGAGAAAAATCATTCCTTTGCCTCTCAAAGAAGACATAACCTCATCTTTGCATGGCTCTATAATGATGTGAAGCACCCATCCCTTACCCCTTTACACCCTAACATCAGTATGCATATTCTCCTTACTGTTCTCTATACATTTTATGATGTGCTGACAAGGAGAATTTGTTTAACAATCAAGAGCTTCTTCAGTAGTTGATCATTTCCTTTATTCTTATGACCTTGTTGTTTGATTCAGGGGTGATATTGTAAGGAGAAATTAGATGCTAGTCACTCTAAGAGGTTAAAGGGTTAATTCTTAGTTCTTATTAACCGAGCGAGAGGTCTGTATGGGAGAATCTTGACCGAGGTCGCCAGTACAGACCTCACTGCGTTCCGTCTGTACCAGCGACTGTACCATACAGACCGACCTAGCTCGGTTAATAAGATGTTTATTATATGGCTGTGTCTTATATGCCAATTTTTTATATTCTTTGTACCTTTTTTTTTCTAGACCGGTCTAGATGCCGGTCTAGATGGGAAAATCTAGACTGCTTTCAATATTGATTTCAGCCAATTAAATTCATGAATTTGGTAGTTTCCAGTCCTTGTGAGATACAGCCATATAATAACCTCTCATAATAACCCCTTCTAAACTACATTAAAATATTTGATTTTGGAAAGGATTGCTCAAAGGGCACCTTAGAGTAACTAGACTGGGTTTTTTTTTAACTTTTCTGATTTTTCAGGGAGCCTTTTGCATCTTCAACTACAACCTCAGTGTCTTTGTCTTTCTCACAGGTATTTTAATTTAGAAATTCTTCATCTTCCTTTAAAATACACAACAAGGTTCCTACAAATCTTTGAATTCATGTTGAGGTATTTGTGATATTTGGATATACGGCAATAAAAACCTTTGATGTTTTTTTATTTCAATACTTTAATCCACACACTATCCACATGGCAGCCAACGAGTACCACAACAACAACTTTCGCTAGGCATCACGGGATGCCTACAAACACAAACTTTTCACACTTCCAGCACAATACACTACAGTATTGATATTTTTCAAATTAATTTTTAAGACCAAGAAATTGTATGAACAATTACTACTGAAAAAATTGGAAGAAGTCTACCCAAGCTGTAGCAAGTACTGTTTCTCATGGCTTGGTTTCTGTTTTTTTTTTGTAATTTTTAATTAATAAATAGAATGCTTCTTCAGTGGAATAAACCTCACAAACTCAACAGTCTTCCTCAGAGGCCCTTGCTGAAGTCTATTCGGTTAACAATGAGTTTTTCAAATATTGAGTTGACTTGTGATGAAGTGAATGTTTTTTTACAAGGTAGCTGAATTAAACTAGAATACCTGACCAAAATGTTTTGTTATAGTTGGTGAATTTCCAGTTATTGAGGCTATTGGGACAATGTTTGTGTTATCTCCAATTTTTTTTTTTTTTTTGCTTCTTTTTTTCTTTCCAGTTTTTGCCTATGTTGGTGGCTTGGTGGTGTTTCTCAGCAAAGTCTTTACCATCTTACTCCATTACACATTTCGAGCATTTTTTCTTTTCATGAAATGGTGTCAGATAAAATTTAGAGTCAGGGAAGGGCACAGAACAAGCATGGATCTTCCCACCATTCAGGATAACATAACGAATGTGTCTATACAAGAACCATTCCAATATGTTGAAAGGAACACTCATAATGATGCTGAAGTTACAGACAATAGTTGTCATTTAAATGCAAGTATTGATACGTGTCACATAGAGGAAGGTGACCCATTTGTTGATTCCCTTGTGGAATAGTTTTCACAACTGTGAAAGGAGAGGAAGTTTAAAGAGAAAGCAGATAATTATTGATATAATTATTATAATTTCGATCAGTTTTGTTTTGTAATGAACTAATTTCTTTACCCCTTCAAATCTCTGGTGGTTATACAAGAATCCACTGTTTTATTATCTATAAGGTTACTACATAGTCTGTGTTTTGTTAGAGAGCTTAACAATGTCAAATTAATTTCGAATAAAGTTTCTTATCTGAAGGTTGCTACATAATTATCAAAAGTTATCTGCCATTTCCAACACAAACTTCCAGCTCTGAGTTTGCTGCATACTTTTTGTAAGAAACACCAGTCAGAAAACCGTGAACACTTTGGTTTTATTCTGAAAAGTCAACTGTGAACTGACCAATTACAAGAAAGTTCAAGACAAAAGAACACCTGATGCCTGATTGGTAATTTCCTTGAAATACAGTGACATTCCATAAATTAAGTTAACAGTTGTCTGAGTCCATGTGGCAATAAAAGTATATTTGTCCATGCTATTTCTAATAGATACAAAAGAGAGGCTTTGAAAAATGGTGCATTCTCCATCACAGAAAGATTGATTATTTCATTTCCTAAAAAAATGTAAATATCACAGATTTTTCAAATTGAAATGTTGACTATTTCATTCAAATACTGATGTCACTCAAGTGCTGGCACCTGGCATCAGTCTGCATATTCTCTATACCATTCTCTAGACATTTCCTAAGATGCAGCTAAGGAGAATTTTTTTGACAATCAAGAGCTTTTTTAGTTGGTGATCATTTCCTTCATTCTCCTGACCTTAATGTTTGATTCAGTGGAGTCATTGTATGGAGAAATCAGATATTAATCACACTAAGGGGTCAAACGGTTCATTCATTTCAGAGATGACCACTTGTAAATGTACAATTAAGTTCGACTTTTATTTGTAGTTTTACAACAAAGTAGTGAATTATAAATTAATGTTTGACTACATACTGGCATAATTATATTAATGATAGTACATTTACAATAATTGTATAGTTTATAATCATATTACACCTGTATAAAGAAAATCCTATGGACAGACAGTCAGAATTCAGAAAATAAAAGTGTCAACAGGGTGGAAAGCAATGACTGGCCAATACCAGTCCAAGGGTATGAGGACAAAACAACAAGCAAAGAACATATGCACAGCCAGAAAAGTGGGTTTAACCCTCCCATGATCTGGCTGTTAATTCTCTTATATTATTTTGTGACAATACCAATATTAAAATTTAAAATAAAACTAAAAAATTTAATTCAAACTTTACTTAATAACATATTTAAAAGAATATATATTTTTTAATAACTAAAATTTACAAAACTACTATTGCTACTTCTGATACAAACATTTGAAAACAAACTATTTTTTTCCCTTAAAATACACTTTGGCATTAAAAGTAACAAAATGTAAGTAACTAAATCATGCTAAACCAGAACTAATTAGTTTTAAAGACCCCTATTTTTCTAAAAAATAATCTTAAACTTGCTTGCACAAGTTCAATCTTTTAGGTTCACTTATCAGTGCCCAAGACATACAAAGTAAACATAACACTCAGAGTCATTGCTGCATCCAGAAATGTACATTCTGACTGTCTTGACGAGAGTTAATAGGCTTTCATTACTAGTAAGTTGCATTCATTACTTAGAAAAAGATGATTTGTGCATTATCACTTAAAATCCTCTCTAAATTGTTAAGAACAACTCAACAATGCTTTCTTAGCAAATGGTTAACTGACAGAGGCACATGTCTCTGATAAATGTCCAAACACTTTTAACTTTGCTCTGAAGAGTGGGAGTGCTCAGAAAACAAAGAATTAACTTCAGCACCTAACATGCTGTACTTGGCTTCCTGTTAAAAAAGAACAAACCAAATTAATAACTACCAATATAAATATCTTTGAATCATATTTTAACACCATCATTACCTAAATTATTCCTCTATCATACCTTTATTAATGGTTAAGCAATAAATTGTTAAAATTAAAGTTAGTATGAACAAAACAAAAGTAATGTTTCTTCCATCAATATTTTCTGTGGCAGATCCACAGAGGGTGGAGGGGGTGTGTGTGTGTGGGAAAACAGGTATACTTTAAACATTTAATAAAGTAGGAAAAGTAACTTCAGTGTATATGTCTTTTTGAAAATGCAGACAAGCCCATATAAACATGCCACACCTACCCACCTTGACATCAACCAATAAATGTAACTGCCAAAATTTGGCCCTTTTTACCATCAAGAACTGGACACATTAAAAGACAAAATATTTGCAGCAAGCACCAAGGAAAAGGTATATGCTTGTGCTCCAAGTCAAGACCAAGAACTATGCAAACAACTCCAACTCCAAGAAAAAAAGAAATTAAGTTAAAGTAATTCTGTTGTCGCTATTCTTACCTGATCCAGTCTGAGATACTCTTTCCGCAGCACAAAAAAGAAAATTATAAGAGCAGGAATCAGGAGGAACAACGCAAAATCGTACGAAGTAAAATGCATCCATGGTTTACCTGAAAAGAAATATTCGATATCACTCACATTAAAGCCTACAGTAGTCACTTTCACTGTAAACTCTTTTTTATTGCTGCTTGCCTCCCCCCTCACCTTCTCAGTCCTTTTCTCTGAAGTTAAGCCCCCCTAAACCCTCTCCCCACTTCATCATATCAAAAAAAAAAGCTGACAGCTCAGCTTCTTGATCCACTTTAAGTAAGCCTCTCTGATCTGCTTTACCAACACTACCCCTCTCTGACAATCCCCTTGCTAACAATCCCCCTGTTTAATAATTTCCCCTCTTACAAAATCCTTTCTAAAGATACCTCTAGCTAAAAACTCCCATCTCTGTCAATTCCCCTTTCTAAATATCCTCCAATCAAACAATACCCCTTACTGAAAAATTCACTTGCAAAATGGTCTCCCTTTCTGAGGATCCCTGCCCTCTGGTGATTCTCTATTGTCTATTCCCCTCTTTGACATTTTTCCTCTCTAAAGATCCCCCTCAATTCCTACCTAAAAATCCCTGTCTCAAAATCTCCCTCTCAAACAAACCCCTTCTCTTTAACCCCCCCCTCCCCTCCAACGATGTTCTGATCTGGCAATTAACTCTGAAAATCCTGCTCTCTGATTCTCCCCCCCCCCTCCCCACTACAAAGTTCCCACACCCCCACCCCCTCAGCATCACTTAGGGTCTTGAGTATCCAACAATCCCCACTGAGTATATCTTGAGCAAGGAATTGGCCTGTAACAGTTGATACTTCTTAGAAAAGACCTCTCTGTTAATATGTACTCACAATTTGTATCAATGCAAGATGACCAAACAATAGATGGAATATCTGCTGGTAGAGTGAAGAGTACACCACTTGCAAGACAAATCTAGAAGATAAGAGAATTACATTAATCATAACCAAATGTTTTAAGCATTAAAAACAAAATGAGTTTCTTCTTTTCATAACGTTTGGTGCATTGTGATAATTTCACATAACTTCTCTGCGCTTCTCAACTAATATTATTTTTGTAAATAGTGTAAGAAAGATGGGAAATTCTAAGCTCAGTCATGAAATAGAGAAAGACACTGCCAATCCTAGCAGTACGCAGGACGTATGTCAAACAAGAATTTCGTAATGGGCCTTGCTCACCATAGAGTCTCTGTGGCTTAGTGGTAGAGCATAGAAGCGCGGAATCCGAAGGTCTGAGGTTCGATTCGTCATGGGGACTCAGAATTTCTTCTTTGTCCCACACTCGTGACAGACGAACAACAAATTTAATCTCACCTTGGTAAAAAATGTTGGGCCTTCTTCATCTTGACATAAAATAATTAAAATGACCAAAATTATTGCCAAAAAAGCCTGAGTCCAAAACAAGGCCATGTAGGTCCAAAAAAATGGTTCAAATTGCTCTTTCCTATTAAAATAAAAATTAGAATTATTCATTATTTACCATTATAGTAATTATAGATACCATATTTTCTAGAGTAAGACCCCAGAAGCCTGTTTAAAAAACTTAGATTTGTAATAAAAATTGATAGAAACAGGATTTCCTTGTATCCATAATATTTAAGAAACTGAGGGAGGAAGGGGGGCACTTATTCAAGAGGGGTGCTAATTGTTTGGACAGAATGCTTAATAAATAAATAAATAATTATAATCATAAATAATAAATAATTTAGCAGTGGACTTCCACTGGGTGGCTCTTCTGGTCCACTGTTCCAGATCGAATTGGAATTTGGAATGTTGGTTTTTGAAGAGGGAGGAGAACCGGAGGATGCGGAGAAAAACCCTCAGAGCAAGGATGGGAACCAACAACAAACTCAACCCACATGTGACACCGGGTCCGGAAATCGAACCCAGGCCACAGTGGTGGGAGGCGAGCGCTCTCACCACTGCACCATCCCCGTTCCCCCTTATGAGAGTGCTTATTCAACAAAACACATTGATACAGCACTATGCAAAATAAAATCAAACTGGATAAACACTTATTTACGATAATTCAGTTGACTGAATAAGAAAGAGAATGGAACTGCATTTGTCAGTGGAGACTTTACCAATTAAAGTGCACCTACACCCAAAAAATTTTTTTCGCTTAACGAAGTAAGCTTATTTTTTTGAGTATTTCTGCGCAAAAATTTTTTTATTTGCTCAAATCTTCAATTTTCTATGCCCAGTCAAAATACGGAAAATCGGCCGCCATCTTGCCCCACGACCGAGTTTAAAGAGGAATGGCTCTAGTGGGTAATGTGACGTCAAATCGAGAACACGAAAGTCTGCTTTTCACACATTTTCACTTGTTTGGGAAGGTTGTAGTCGATAATTGTCCGAAAATATGCCGACTAAGTGTGTTGTAGAAGGATGTAGCAACGTGCGAAATTTGCAAGAGGGTATCGCGCTCCATACAATCTTCATACAACACACCTAGTCGGCATATTTCGGACGATATCGACGACAATCTTCCCAAACAAGTGAAAATGTGTGAGATGCAGACTTTCGTGTTCTCGATTTGACGTCACATTACCCGCTAGAGCCATTCTTCTTTAAACTCGGTCGTGGGGCAAGATGGCGGCCGATTTTCCATATTTTGACTGGGCATAGAAAATTGAAGATTTGAGCAAATAAAAAAATTTTTGCGCAGAAATACTCAAAAAAATAAGCTTACTTCGTTAAGCGAAAAAAATTTTTTGGGTGTAGGTGCACTTTAAGCCAAATGGACACTTGGCTTTAATTTTGTCATTTTAGGAAAGACAAATAATTTTCAGTAATGGGATAAGAAACTGAATAACAAATTTAAGCAAGCATTTCTAATTAAAGAATACTTACACTTGGGCTTCTACTAATATCAGAAACAGTATTACCAGCAAAAATTGTACCACAAACAAAGAGATCACTCTGCCCCTTGAAAACTACAGGTTGGTAACAATAAAAACAAATCAGATGGTGTTAATCAAAAATTCATTGGTATGGTATTTCAAATATAAAATAATGCAATTTTCACAACCTTCCTTGTTAAGCATATTCCCAAATAAAGATTCTTTCATTTGATCTTGTTAGCTCTGGCATAATATATATACTGGGTACATTCTTTTCAAGATTTTTCAAGTCAAATGCCAAATAATGACATACTAGGAACCATTATTCAAAAATCGTAGCTTACTGAAACCAACCATTCTGTCAGTTGAGATTCAAAGATGATCTTAATAGAAATTGATAATTTTCCCACAGTTATGACATCATATGGACATCAAACTATACATCTGTTAACTTCAACCTCAGCAAAACTAATTTTAAAAGAATAGACTAATATTTGACCATCCAGAAAATGTGTAGATTAATATAATTATGCCTGAGAGAAAATATGTATTTAATACTTCATCTTTGTACAAGAAACCAAGCACGAATGGTATGGCACACAGCAGAGAGAATCATCAATTATTTGAACATTTGGTGTAAATCTATCAATTACAACAACCATAAAACTTGAAGTTAAACTTCAAATTTACCATGACGGTAATTCCAGTATGTGATCCAGTTTCAGAGGTAGTTGTACTGCGCTCTCCCGAATTCAAACTCCTTACTTCTTGTATAAGAAATCCTTGGAGAGAGAAATCAACCCACAATGACTGTTAGTACCAATAACAGTAATAGTTGGCGCACAAGTTACAGCAATCTGCTGTTAGTAGTAATCTGCTGTAATCTGCAAGTTATGGCAATCTGCGGTCTTTCCTTACACTTGGGTAGCACGGAAAGCCGCAAAACTCTTGAACAAAGGCTCATCTTTCAAACCGGCAGTCTAAATCCCACGGGTATCAACGAACGCTTTTCATTCCACTAATTTATTCGTGTTTTTCTCGTTGCCATGTTCCCACCAATCACGTAGCTCCATTTTCTGCCTTTAAAAGCACACACAACCCACAATTCCTCTATTCGCTCCGACAAAGGGCTAACATTCGAAATGTCAGCTTTTATAACTGTAACGGTGGCCAATTTCCCATTTCAACTTTGTTGATATATTCACACAAGTTACAGGATTGGCTTAGGAATCAAATAGGAAATAGTTAACATGCTAGCTGAGCTTGTGAAAGAGGCAAGAAGGAGGTGCTCATATACTAAAGGAGTTTCTCACAAACTGACTAGCAGGCTGGGTTTCAAGTTGGGATAATATTATATGCCACTTGATTATGCTCTCTCTTTTGTTGCCACATGGCATGTTGTTCTTTTGACATTAAGCTATAAAAAGCCAACTTCTGCAGGTTTTTTTTTTCTCAGTAACAGCTTGCAATTCTCCAATATGATCTCTTAGTTTGTAAATGTTGCCTTGGGTTTTCCATAAAGTGCTGATGCATATGAGAAATCATTGTAGATACTTACTGTCTTTATATTCATTAATTAATAGTTATACCTGATGATCTGAACTTCAACTGGTGATTCAGTGCACATAATAAACAAAAAACCTAGAAAAAAAAATGAAATCATTGAGTCAGACTCTAAAATAAAGATGTGATAAATTTTATTTAATAAAACATCAGGTCTTTAAACTGACAACTGACTAAAGGCTTGACTCGACTGTTAATTCTTATGTGGAAAATCTATTGAACTTTTTATTACAGTTTGAAAGATGATCATTCGTCACAATTTTGGATGCCTCTTTACTAACAATATCTTTACGCAATTACCATAACTTATCTGTAAAGAACTACTTCTCACTTTGACCTTACCTCAATCGACTTTAACACTCCATCTAAGAGATTAAAACATACAAAAAAATGATGAGTGGGGGAAATGACACCACTGAGACAGTTGCACTGTAATTGTGATAAACAAAATTGGCTGGTTATTTACACAAGTTGTAACCTACATGTAAACACAAGTTTTACACAATCAGATGGCCTCACGCTTTTTCTATAAGAGGGTTAGTTTAATTTAATAAATGGCCCTTCCACTGTTAGTATTGGGCCCTGTTGACACTGTTCACAACACTAAATGTTTAGATAAAAGGTTCAGCTTAATTGAGGATTGTTTAGGATGCAGTTTGTTTAACAACAGCTAAACTTTGTTTGAATAATCAGACCATTGAGCCTAGCACTGTTTTTTAACTATGCAAAGTGTACCTCATTGGACAAAAAGAAATAAGTTACCAGTAAGATTTACACAACAGTGGGAAAAATATTGATTATTATCACTGATACCTGTTATGAAGTAAACATCCAGTCTCACATCTTGATGGAAGGGAGATTTAGTTGCACCATAGATGCCTGCCCCAACAGTTGATCTAGACAGAGTAATGGTTCATTTTCAAAAATTATATTATACAATTATAGTATAATTGCTGTCAGTGGTGATTAAAGAGATGTGGGTACTCTGATTGGTAGAGGATTGTATCATATCTTGCTATAATCCCCTCCCACTGGATGATTATAGCAGGAAATCGAAATTTTAAAATGGCTGTCTTGCATTTGTCAGTGTTACCATGGAAGTGATGAACATGATAAAGAAAATTCAATTCCATTTCAAAATAGCACAAAAAGATGCCAATAGATTTGGAATAGCACTTTTCAAAAGAAATATGTGATGTTTTTGCTGATTGAATCAAATAAGCCTTAACAAATTCTAATGGAAACTCAATGCGAGTAATCAAAACCATTGAAACAGAATGGTTTCAACATCAAAAACTAATATTTACGACAGAATTCAAAAGCAACTTGTAAGTAATTATACTTAAACAATTATTTGCTTTACACACTGTGAATATTATTGAATAATCACCTTCACTTCATTTCTGGGATTATTAGGCAATATTCACTGAGCCTTTAGCAAATAATTATTGTTAATTAGACTTACCCACAAAAAATATAATTGGTCAAGAGCATTCAATCAATCTACAATAACATGCGAAGTTGACATGATAAATGCAATATTTACAGGGGATATTGTATTTATCCCCATGATGTCAAGTTTAAACTCGGGCCAGTTCTGAGCCCCATGTCAAAATTTTGTAAATTCAGAAAGATGTGTCTTCTTTTGCAGATTGTTTAAAAAATGTATGATATCATTTAATTTTTGTATTATATCCCACACAACCTCATCCAGTGCCTGCTTAATAATTAAGAATGTAGACTATTAGTTGTACATAGCAAAATGAAAAAATCCTCAAAAGATTGGCAAAGATATGATGTCTTGTGATCAACAGGCATTGCAAATTCCCTGGAATCTAAACCCTAATGTTGATGTAACTAACTTTAGGCTACTATACAGGACTAACTCCTCAACTTACCTTACAAACATGACAATGAAATATGCAATCCAAGCATTGTTGGAGATGACACTACTTCGAACAGTAATGTTCAGGACAGTAACACTGGAACACAACAATTATACAAAACAGTTCACTTAAACAAAATTACTTAATTATTCCTTAACATTAACATTTCTGAAGGTAAGTCATTTTATTTTTGTTAAAATATACTTCACTGGAACACAACAATTATACAAAACAGTTCACTTAAACAAAATTTCTTAATTATTCCTTAACATTAACATTTCTGAAGGTAAGTCATTTTATTTTTGTTAAAATATACTTCACTGGAACACAACAATTATACAAAACAGTTCACTTAAACAAAATTACTTAATTATTCCTTAACATTAACATCTCTGAAGGTAAGTCATTTTATTTTTGTTAAAATATACTTCACTGGAACACAACAATTATACAAAACAGTTTACTCAAACAAAATTACTTAATTATTCCTTAACATTAACATTTCTGAAGGTAAGTCATTTTATTTTTGTTAAAATATACTTTACTGGAACACAACAATTATACAAAACGGTTCACTTAAACAAAATTACATAATTATTCCTTAACATTAACATTTCTGAAGGTAAGTCATTTAATTTTTGTTAAAATATACTTCAAAATAATTGACCAACAGGTCCAATGCACTTGTGATTGGCAGGGCAATGAATTTCACTCATAAAATTTAATATGTTTATTTTAAAATTTTCATTTCAAATTATTTCTCAAATGAGTGTAACTTTCAACCATCTACTAACCTGTTGTATTTTAGGAAAGTAACAGCACTTAACAAGACAGAGAGAACTGCAGTCACAGTGTAAATGAAGAAAGTCACTGGATGATGTAGTCCCTGTATTCGTGTCCCTAAAGAAATATAATGAGAAGACTTGACTTGACTTTAAACCCTCAAACTCCCATAATATAAAATGTCAGTTCTCCTGACATTTTAACTTAAAATCATACATTTTGACTTAAAATCATACTGTTATATGTAAGAAGGATTATTGACTAACTATGTAGAGCAACGATTAACCACCCCCCGGTTAGCTCAATTGGTTAGAGTGCCGGATTGTGTTGTGCGGGAGGTAGAGGGTTCGAGCCCTGGCCGGACCAATATTCATGGTCTTAAAATCACTGAGGAGAATTTGCTAGCTTTCTATAATATGGATAGGGATGAATAAACCGTAGGCCCCATCTCCTGCAGGGTTAGGGGTAGGAGACGTTAATTTCCCATGCACGAGATTACTGTGTGATAGATGTCCTCCCCTGGGGTGGGATGGGTGGGTGTTCATAGGGCCCCATTTAAACTAGCTATCTGCTAAACTGGGTTACCCTGTATAAATATTCGTAAATACATACATACATATATGATTAATTGTGGAGGTGGAGAGAGGGTAAAGGGGGGAGGAGAAGACAAGGGAAAGAAGGAATAAAGGAGACAAGAGACAATAGGATAGCAAGTAGGAGTAAATGCCAAAAAGTAAATATTCATTTTTTAATCATTTATCTGCATTGCTCATAACTAAAGGATCTCAAGGCTGTTGTCAAATGAGGTGGAAGCAATAGTTTAGCTGTCGCTGTCGGAGCGAAGGGCTAACACTCGAATTGTCAGCTTTTATAACCGTAACGGTGGCCAATTTACCATTTCAACTTTGTTGATATATTCAAATTACTCCTAATGAAATGTTAGAAAACAAAACCCCAGTGGCAAAATAGATTGCAATCAGTATATTGTAAGTTATCTCCATTTGTTTTCTCTAAACAAAGAAGACATCTCTCCCAGTTCACAGGAGTGAACCATTTGAAAGTTTTCCACTCCTGTGTACACTTAACATAGTCTGTATACTGAGGCATATGAGATTTGACTCTGAGATCTACCAGGAGTTTAGTTTAGTTTAGTTTAATTAATTCGCCACAGGAATGGCAGGAGAAAGGAACAGAACTTTCATTCCAATTGACACCTAACCCCTTTTTTACCCACCCATCCCACCCTGGCGAGGACATCCATCACACAGTATTCTTGTGTGTGGAAAATTGGTATGTACTTCATGGCTGAATGCCATATAGATGACAGATAGTTCTATGCCGTATATACATCTTATTAACCAAGCGCGAGGGCCGTACTGGGAGAATATTGGCCCGAGGTCTTGACAGTATGGACCTCGCTGCGCTCAGTCCATACAAAAAAGACCAAGGGCCGATATTCTTCCAGTACGGTCCCGAGGAAGCTTGGTTAATAGGAGATTTATTATACAACTGAAGTTCAAAGGGACACAAGTGCGGTATCATTCGGGACCGTGCCTGGTCCAATACTGAGAGAATATTGACCGGCAATAGAGCATTTTGATTGGTTGATTTTAGCTATTGGCCCTCTAACTGCCCGAGTCGTGTAATAAAGACAACATATCCATCGTTTACCATCCCTATCCATCCTTTACCATCCCTATCCATCCTTTACCATCCCTATCCATCCTTTACCATCCCTATCTATCCTTTACCATCCCTCTCCATCCTTTACCATCCCTCTCCATCCTTTACCATCGCTATCCATCCTTTACCATCCCTATCCATCCTTTACCATCCCTAGCCATCCTTTACCATCCCTAGCCATCCTTTACCATCCCTATCCATCCTTTACCATCCCTATCCATCCTTTACCATCCCTATCCATCCTTTACCATCCCTAGCCATCCTTTACCATCCCTATCCATCCTTTACCATCCCTGGCCATCCTTTACCATCCCTATCCATCCTTTACCATCCCTATCCATCCTTTACCATCCCTAGCCATCCTTTACCATCCCTATCCATCCTTTACCATCCCTATCCATCCTTTACCATCCCTAGCCATCCTTTACCATCCCTATCCATCCTTTACCATCCCTCTCCATCCTTTACCATCCCTCTCCATCCTTTACCATCCCTATCCATCCTTTACCATCCCTAGCCATCCTTTACCATCCCTATCCATCCTTTACTATCCATATCTATCCTTTACCATCCCTCTCCATCATTTACCATCCCTAGCCATCCTTTACCATCCCTATCCCTCCTTTACCATCCCTATCCATCCTTTACCATCCCTATCCATCCTTTACCATCCCTCTCCATCATTTACCATCCCTATCCATCCTTTACCGTCCCTATCCATCCTTTACCGTCCCTCTCCATCCTTTACCGTCCCTCTCCATCCTTTACCGTCCCTCTCCATCCTTTACCGTCCCTATCCATCTTTTACTGTCCCTATCCATCCTTTACCATCCCTAGCCATCCTTTACCATCCCTATCCATCCTTTACCATCCCTAGCCATCCTTTACCATCCCTATCCATCCTTTACCATCCCTCTCCATCCTTTACCATCCCTATCCATCCTTTACCATCCCTATTCATCCTTTACCATCCCTAGCCATCCTTTACCATCCCTATCCATCCTTTACTATCCATATCTATCCTTTACCATCCCTCTCCATCATTTACCATCCCTAGCCATCCTTTACCATCCCTATCCATCCTTTACCATCCCTCTCCATCATTTACCATCCCTAGCCATCCTTTACCATCCCTATCCATCCTTTACCATCCCTCTCCATCATTTACCATCCCTAGCCATCCTTTACCATCCCTAGCCATCCTTTGCCATACCCAGCCGTCCTTCACCATCTCTATCCATCCCTAGCCATCCTTTATCATGCATAGCCATACCCAGCCATCATTTACCATCCCTAGCCATCCATTACCATCCCTAGCCCTCCCTAGCCATCCATAGCCATCCCTAGCCGTCCTTTACTTTGGCTAAGTTCCGAGCTTTTTATCTGAATTCAAAACTTTTGAACTCGAAATAGTTAATTTTTTACAGCGTTGCGCGAGTTGCCCCGTGTAACAGCACCTTTAACATTGATTATTTAACTTGTATTGGGTCATTAATACAGTCTAAATACGAACAACGCTAGCATTTCAAAAGGAATGGCACTAGCAGATATGATACAAATCAGAATATCCTGCCAATGTGAAAGGAGTGTATGATAAAAAATAAATAAAAAAGTTGACTTTACGTTTTACCTATTTCAGAAAAGGTATGAATTTTATTTGTTGTGTTGAATATATTTCACTCGTTCCCTAACCATTAGTCCAGACACTGTACCCTTAATTCCCTATCGCTCTGTTTTCTCTTTTGACAGGGAAGGATACAGCGTCTGGGCTATAGGTACATACGTGTAGGATGGCTGGAGATTGCAAAGGATGGCTGGGTATGGCTATGGATGGCTAGGAATAGCTAACGATGGTAAAGAATTGTTATGGATAGATAAGGATGGTAAAGGAAGGCTAGGGGTGGTAAAGGATGCATGGGGATGGCTAGGGATAGCTAAAGATGGTAAAGGATGGCTAGGGATGGCTATGAATGGTACAGGATGGCTGGGGATGGCTAGGGATGGTGAAAGATGGCTAGGGATAGCTAAGGATGGTAAAGGATGGATGGGGATGGCTGGGAATGGTTAGTGATGGCTAGGGATGGTAAAGGACAGCTAGGGATGGCTAGGGATGGTAAAAGATGGCTAGGGATAGCTAAGGATGGTAAAGGATGGATGGGGATGGATGGGAATGGTTAGTAATGGGTAGGGATGGTAAAGGACAGCTAGGGATGGTAAAGGATAGATAGGGATGGTAAAGGATGGCTAGGGATGGCTATAGATGATAAAGGATGGCTGGGTATGGCTAGGGATGGTAAAGGATGGCTAGGGATGGTAAAGGATGGCTAGGGATGGTAAAGGACAGCTGGGTATGGTAAAGGATGGCTAGGGATGGCTAGGGATGGTAAAGGATGGCTATAAATGGTAAAGGATGGCCGGGGAGGGCTAGGGATGGTAAAGGATGGTTATGGATGGCTATGGAGGGCTGGGGAGGGCTAGGGATGAATGGGGATGGCCACGGATGGCTAGGGATGGCCAGGAATGGCTAAGGATGGTAAACGATGGCTAGGGAGGGCTACGGATGGTAAAGGATGGCTATAAAGGGTAAAGGATGGCTGGGGAGGGCTAAGGATGGTAAAGGATGGCCATGGCTGGCTTTGGAGGGCTGGGGAGGGCTAGGGATGGATGGGGATGGCTACGGATGGCTAAGGATGGCTAGGGGTAGCTATGGATGGCTAACGATGATAAACGATGGCTACGGATAGCTAAGAATGGTAAAGGATGGTTAGGGATGGTAAAGGAAGGCTGGGGATATAAAAGATGGCTAGGGATGTCAAAGGATGGCTATGGACGGTAAAGGATGGCTAGGGATAACTAAGGATAGTAAAGGATGGCTAGGGAGGGCTAGGGATGGTAAAGGATGGCTAGGGATGGCTAGGGATAGCTATGGTTGGCTAAGGATGGTAAACGATGGCTAGGGATAGCTAAGGATGGTAAAGGATGGCTAGGGATAGCTAAGGATAGCTAGGGAAGGCTAGGGATGGTAAAGGATGGCTATGGATGGCTAGGGATAGCTATGGATGGCTAAGGATGGTAAACGATGGCTAGGGATAGCTAAGGATGTTAAAGGATGGCTAGGGATGGTAAAGGATGGCTGGGTATGTCAAAGATGGCTAGGGATGCCAAAGGATGGCTAGGGATAGCTAAGGATGGCTAGGGAAGGCTAGGGATGGTAAAGGATGGCTATGGATGGCTAGGGATAGCTATGGATGGCTAAGGATGGTAAACGATGGCTAGGGATAGCTAAGGATGCTAAAGGACTGCTAGGGATGGTAAAGGATGGCTGGGTATGTCAAAGATGGCTAGGGATGGTAAAGGATGGCTAGGGATAGCTAAGGATGGCTAGGGAGGGTTAGGGATGGTAAAGGATGGCTATGGATGGCTAGGGATAGCTATGGATGGCTAAGGATGGTAAACGATGGCTAGGGGTAGCTAAGGATGGTAAAGGATGGCTAGGGATGGTAAAGGATGGCTGGGGATGTCAAAGATGGCTAGGGATGGTAAAGGATGGCTAGGGATGTCAAAGGTTGGCTATGGATGGTAAAGGATGGCTAGGGATAGCTAAGGATGGTAAATGATGGCTAGGGATAGCTAAGGATGGTAAAGGATGGCTAGGGAGGGCTAGGGATGGTAATGGATGGCTATGGACGGCTAGGGATAGCTATGGATGGCTAAGGATGGTAAACGATGGCTAGGGATAGCTAAGGATGGTAAAGGATGGCTAGGGATGGTAAAGGATGGCTGGGGATGTCAAAGATGGTTAGGGATGGTAAAGGATGGCTAGGGATGTCAAAGGATGGCTATGGATGGTAAAAGATGGCTAGGGATGGTATAGGATGGCTAGCACTATATGTCGTCTACATGGAACTAGCACTATATGTCATCTATATGGCATTCAGCAATGAAGTACATACCAGGAAATTAACGTCTCCTACCCCAACCCTGCAGGAGACGGGACCTCCATTTATCGTCCCCATCCGAGAAGACAAGAAAGTCTAACCATTTGCAGATATTATTACAAAGGCAGCTCTTTCTTCTAAGTTAATTAAAGACCCTGAGTGTTGATTTGAACTCACGACCTCCCCGACCGGCTGGATTTGAACTCATGACCTCCCGCACAACAGTCCGGTGCTCTACCAATTGAGCTAACCGGGAGGCGGTAAATAACCAATGGAAATTTGAAACTCAGTTAGCACCTTATTGAGGACTGGTCCTTTTGACCGAAAACATGCTCATCAGTAATATCAAAGATACTCACTATTCAGGTAGAGTTTTAGCTTATAAGAGAATGGCGAAGTTACTCTTTCGTTGCCTTCGTTTATTTGCTTACCATTGCAGTTTCCATTTAGTTCATGAAGATTCGACAAATTGGACCAGCTTATGTTACAGAACATGCTTCTGCAATCTCGTCTTTGGGTATCTGCGGAAGTTAGACTCCCAGACCTTGCAGTAAGCTATATCATTGACTGGCATCCACCATTTGCTTTAGAAAACAGTAACGTTCTGTGTCCCCGTTTGAGTTCAGGCACTACCGAAAGTGAACGCAGATGGAAATGTAGCAGACCTTATGACTTATTTGACAAATTTGTCGGTAGTAAAAACATCCGCTGTCCAGTTAAGTCTGACGTTCACTGAAAACTCTCTCCCCCTCGGTCGCCTCTCCATCCCCCTGGGGAAGATTACGCTAGTTTTCACGCTATCTTCGTTATCAGTTTGTGGCAGCGCGTGTCGTTATACATAAATTTTACTGGGATGTTAAGAGGAATGGCTGCCACGATCAGAAAAATAGTAAGCACTTCCAAAGCTCCCGGAGCCATTGGACCTTACAAGTAAGATCAACAGAGTTAAATACGAGGGAGTGTGTGCCGGGGTACATAAACAGGCAACATTAATTGAATGTGCAGATTAAATTAAGTAATTGAAAGTCTCGCTCACGTGCATCGTTTTAAGCATTTGTTAAGTCTTCATTGTATATGGAACATTAAAGTTTACTATCTTATCTTTTACATATAGTTTACTATATGTAAACTACCCATATAAACTACAACTCAAACTCGCAAAACTGAACTGCTACAAAAATTCTTTCTTTGTCAGAATTATCAAACCCTGGAATAATCTTCCTATTAATTTATTTAATTTTTGTGACAGCCCTAACGTTCGTGAGTTTAAATCAAAATTGAAGAAACATATGAATATTTATTGACTCGCCATTTTATAATTGATATTTAGCTGTTTCTTATTTGACTTTTTTATATTTTTATTAACTAGTTCTGTAAGATTTTTTACATAAATAGGAGACCCTTGTTATTGGGCCAACCTCTGGGTTTCCTTTTTCTTAATAACTATGTATCTGCATGTTGTTCTGAATTAAAGTGTTGTATGTATCTTGGAAAACCTTTGTCGATTGAAGAGAGTCGCTCTCAGGAGGGATATAAAAAAACGTCCCCCCTCTCCACCCTTGATGGACCCTTCACGCAACTTACTACTCCATAGCTTTCTGTATGGCTACGGTAAGAAAGATTTCCCATGCTTCGAAGGGAGTTCAGCCGATTCGTGGCGTGTACAGGTAAATATTTTTAAGAAGAAGCAACGTGAGTGCCTGTAACATCTAGAGAGATCGATTTAGAAAGGCGTTAAAGATTGAACCAAACATATTAAATTGATAACCTGTTTTATACCGCGAGAGGTCTCAAACCACATCCCCATGGGGCTATACATACCTATGTAGCCTATACGAAGGAGTTTCCCCCTCCCTTAGTTTCCCCCTCCCTTCTTGGGTGTCACAGCCCAGAGGTGTGATCAAGTCTCAATCACAACCAGAATGATCTAGGACAATTTTTTATGACCTCATGACTTCCAACCAGCAATTTAGCTCTCTTGCCAACCATCGGCTGTGAAAGTGGTAGTACACTGTAATCTTAACTGTATTCTAAAAGAGACTTATATGGGCTTCTTTCTATTTTGAACAGCCAAGCTGTAATTGCAGACAAAACAATGTATGTGTCTGGACAACTGGGATTAGACCCTAAAGTAAGTGTCGCATCAATTAAATGACAATAATTTACATCACATAAACGCGTGATGGGAGACATGTTTATTAAGGGTTAGCCCGTTGGCTCAAAACGGAGAGGTCCAAACTGGAGCAATGGTTGTTTTGCTGTGCTTTGTTCTTGGAAAATGTACTGTGTACTGCACTCACAGTACCCCTTCTCTTCATGGGTATAGAAAGGGGTATCAGAAAATTGCCAGGGAAACCTCACAAAATGCTAAGAGATCACCTAAAATGATTAAACATCCTCCAAGGGGGAGTAAGGATATTCCAAGTCTCTTCGTGCGGCAAATACTGGGATTAAACACCAGTGGTTACTGACTAGATAGTCACATGACCTGATCCCTTGACTCTCTCCCCCCCCCCCCCCCCCCTCTCCTCCCCACCTCCTCCTGGAAAAGACTGAGGAGCAAGAACAAAGTATCAATGGCAAAGTTGACCTTGGTAAACAGTGGGGGATGATGTTAATGGTTTAGTATGAATATAAAATCAGGCTGTCAGTGGTATCAGCTGGCTAATCTCTGACTGACAGAAGTGATCTCCATACCCCCACTATGGTTACTTAAGTTCAAACTGACCTCAGTAAAGACACTGTACTAAGTCTGATGGTAACAAGCCAGACAAGAAATAATCAGAGACACTTTTTGTTTAAAACTTTGAATCCCACCAGGGGTAAGAACAAATGTGTACCACACCCACAGGCAGACACTTATAACTTCTTTACCCTTCAATATGTTTTAAACATTGTTATGGTTTTTCAAATCCTTTTTTTCTTTATCATTTGGAAAGACTATGGATTTTGTGTCAGATGATGTCACAGAGCAAACTAAGCAGGTATTTATAAAAACAGCATGTTTAACTCTTTGACCCCAAAGAGTGACTAACCTCTAATTTCTCCTTAAAATATCTCCCCCATATTAAGGTCACAAAAGTACTGTAAAGGAAATGATCAGCCACTAAAGGAGCCCTTGCTTGTTAAGCAAATTCTCCTTGTCAGCACCTTAGGAAATGTTTAGAGAACAGTATGGAGAATATGCAGGTTGATGTTAGGGTGTAAAGGCTTAATACATGATACAAGTTTTATTTTTCACCCAATCCCACACTTTCTGTTTACTGCGATCCCACACTTTCACTTTACTGCAAGGATCATGCACAAATACATTTCTATAACTGCAGTTCAGATAATTATATGAATTTCATACATTCGTTGTGTTTGATTTATCATCTTACGGGTTTTTGTTGGACTAATTTGATGACCTGCTCCCAGTTAGCTTGTTAGCTCAATTGGTAGAGCGCTGCACTAGTATTGCAGAGGTCAGTGGTTCAAATCCCATACAGGCCTGAATTTTTTCAGGTCTGATTTTGACTATTGCTTAATTAGTGCTCTTTACTGCAAGGATCATGCACAAATACGTAACTTTCTGTGAAAATTCCAGATTCCAATTCTCCTCTACTATCCTTATTTAAAAAAATTACATCTTGGGAGACCTATTTTTTTAAATTTCTCTACTTTTTATTTGAAGGCACTGACCAACATGGGCCATATTCTGGAGGCAGGAGGCTCCTCATTTGACAAAGGTAGTACTGTTAGCTTAGTCAGCTCATATTGTAGAATGCTAGACTGCTGTGCTGGAGGTCAAAGGTTTGAGCCCCAGGCCAGACAAACATGCAGGGTCCTATAGTAACTGAGAAGAATGTGCTGCCTTTGCCATGACATCTGCAAAGGGTTAGAGATTCTCGTCGTCTCAGCTAAGTACAATAAACTGTAGGCTGATCTCCTGTATCTTCTCTGTACTTGGGGATGTTAAAGAACCCACGCACCTCTTGCAAAGAGTAGGGAACGTAGCTTCTGGTATTGTGGCCTGGCTATGTTATTATCTATACATTTCAAAGATCTCCCTTAAATATTTTCAGTAGAAAGAGGTGGGGTAATAATGGAAGAAGAAGAAATATTGTTTTGTGAGGTTTGATTCTTTTCGTTCCTTTGTTTTTTTTACAAACTTACTGTCCAGATAAATAGAATGGCTTAAAAAAATTGCTTGTAACAAGCGTGATTTAACTATTGACTATTGATAACCATATCAAATTAGAAGCACTTGTACCAACTCTTGTAGATTATTTTAGGAGTTTTGGATTCAGGAATATAAGGCAAATCATCTGATCCAGATGGTCATTTTGTAGCAAACTATCACTGCATGTTTCTAATTTGTGAGCAATATTTATTTTTTAGTTGTGAAGACCACTGTTCTTTTGGCAGACATTAAAGACTTTGCCAAAGTGAATGCGGTTTATTCCACCTGTGAGTTTACTGTCTCTGATATGATTTTCAATTTAGCTGTTGTAAAGTGTTTCTTGTCTATACACCGAATCAAAATATGACATCCAATTTGAATTGCCATTGTTCTGGACTGACTAGCCTCTAGCACATGTGATAATCCTTTTGTGTTTCCACGTCAAGACGAGGCTAGTAAGTCCAAAACAATGGTAATTCAAACTGGACGCTATATTTCGATTCGGTGAATACTATGGAAATCATGGTGACCAATGGTTAGCTTAGTGGACTTAGGATTGAAGGGTCTGGGAATGATCACTGGCCAGGGTTGAGATTCTTTGTGAGGCTTGATCATTGCTTTAAAAATACCTCTCCTCACCTAGAGTTCAAAGAGTTTGGGGTGTCTGCAATATCGAGGGGAAACTGATGAGATTAAATAGTCAATCCAATAGCAAATTCTCCAAACTAATGTAATAAGAATCATGCAGCAGACAACAAGGTACATTACCAATGAGATCGTAGAATTGATGAACTATTGAGCTCGTGAAGGAAAGCATTTCATATTTTTATTCTTGACAGTTTTCACCGAAAAACAGCCAGCAAGGGCAGCCTATCAAGTAGGAAATCTCCCTAAGGTGATGAACATTTTATCCATCATGATGTAGAACATTTATCATTTCCTTGTATTTTGTCAAGGGTGGGGGAGGGGAAGACTCTCTGGGTACACTTTACTCCCTCTCTGTCAGGAAAAAGTGATAACTTTTCATGAAAGGTATTTCAGTTGAGTGCCCTGCAACAAAAACTGAAGTACAAGGTGAATAACGTAAGAGGCCGACGAGAACTCAAGCAACCTGGGTAATGCGCGGGAAAAAAGAGTGAAAATGCGCCGGAAAACACAAGTAACCAAGTGTATGTTTTGTATTTGATTGGCCAAGAGGGTGGTGCGGGTTTTCTAGACCGATCGTGGAGCGAAGTACAGTCTCGGATTAGTTACGATACCTAATTTGAAAATTTATTTATCCAAGAAAACCACTGGTGTACCTCCAAATGATTTTCAGATGTTGTTTTGGTTTTCCCATACAAGAAAATGCTGCCTAGACTCCGGAACATAGATGAACCTCTTCAGCTCAAGTGAAAAGAGACGTCCAGTCCTAAGCTACGTAGATACTGTAATAAGGCTTTACATATTGATTAGTTTATTTGTTTATTCATTTATTTTCAGTATGGAAAAGTTGAGATTGAAGCAGTTGCCATTGTCGGAGAGGTAAAGGATGAGTAGACATTGATGTGGTGCTACGATAGGGAAACAAACTAATTCAAACTGGAACGGCAGATGAGAGTCATTTTCTGTGTGCTTAAAAAGTGAGAAGTGCCGACTCGCTAAAATTTTGTAAGGGAAATAATGAATGCTCGAGACAAGGTCACTAGTGTGAAATAAATGTTTTTGCCTTTTCAAACTTGGTTATTTACTGTTTTTTCTCCTTTTGTCGTTAAGGTTTTTATTTTTTTTGGAAAAAAAATTATCAATCTAACAGAATTTTTAGAAAACCCACACGATGGAGACCCCGTTAATCTTGCGGAAAGTTTATCCTAGGTGTATTCAAGTTAGTTTCCGTCCTTTCTCACGCAATTTTGTCCTTGTGAGATCTCTTTTCGCTCCGTGTGATGACGAGTAACAAATCCTGTAATAGACTCCTGTAGTTTCGCGGCATTTTCTGGGGTAATAAGATAATTCGTAATGAGAACGTTGCTCGATACGCGTACCCTCTTTTTGTTTCCATCACTATTCATTATCGTAATTTGTACTGGATCTATGTATCAGGGTTGATTAGGAAGGTTTTTATGTCGGAATAAACAAGACAACAAATCGATGCAGCCCGTTGCAGGGTACATGGAAGACAACTAAAATTTTTAGGCGCTGCAACAGAACTTTTTTAGCCACTTCAAGTCGCATAAATTTAAAGTGATTTCAAAAATAACGTTCGCAATTATGGATAAGTCGCAGCGACTTGTTGCGGTGACAATACACACGAATCACTAGTTTATTGCTGAGATCTGTCTAGTTTGTCCCAACCAGGTAAGTAGCGCTGTATGGTGGATTAATCTCTAGTTGGCAGTAAGGTGTTGGGAAAATGGGTCACTATCCACCAGGTCCAGCTGCTATTAAGAGTGCACTTGTATTAAGTGTCGTAAAACGAGAACCGAAGCTATCACAACGAGCCAATGATAATCCAAAGTGAAATCAAGCTATCTCCACACAGCGTCGAAAAAACGCGGGTGAAAAAGTCCTATAGGTTTTAGTCTCGAACTGAATCTCATTGGTCTAAAACCAAAGCAATCTCGGAGTTCTTTCAACACTCGATTAAAACAAAATTACTCTATCAACTATTCTCTTTGATGACGAGACAAAAGTACCTTTCTAGAATTTGCACAAGAATCCACTAATGCTTTTTTAGCAACGCCGAAGTTATCAGTCCTCTTCTTACGGTTGGATTTCTTCTTTGCCCTGGTTTAGGTCACCGCAAGTAAGCTGTGATGGCATGGAGATGTTGGGTGATATTCAGTTACATGTAAAAATTTTAGATACGGGAGCTTTTGCATGATAAACCTCAGTAGTTGTTAATAAAGACGGTGGAGTCGTGTAGAACGGTCTTCGAATGTTATTAATAATCCGATTTGAGTTTGGCATGGGGGAAAGAGTTTTCTAGATCAATCACCGTGCAAAAAACAGCAAAATTAATGCTTTCGGACTTTGAATCGATAATTTTCAAATGTGTCGAAAGTAGTCCCGGTTAATCCCGGATTGATTTGATTTTTTATTTACTTCACTCTATGATTAGTTCAGAAACCTCACTCCACTGAATCAGATGCAGAAGTAAAGCTGATCGCGCCTGGGTCAAACGGGTTTTCCCGCGCTTTACGCAGATAACTCGTTTTCACCCTGCCTTATCACTGGTTCCCTGTGATATTCCCTTGTTCTAATCGGCTGTTGTGATAACTTTGGATTTAGTTTAAGACGCTCAATCCAAAAGCGCCCTGTGGACACTAAAAATTGGTGTACTCTCCAAAGTCAGTCGATTTCCCTGCAATCGTTGGTTTACTCCTTTGGTTTGTGAAGTCAGCTTTCGAGGGCTTACACAATCTACTTGCACATAAACAAGCGGCGTGTTTAACTGAACCGTAGGGAGTTACGATACGGTATCGAGAGAGAAGAGAAAAGTTGACAACTCTGACATAGAATTGACTTTTATTTCATTTCACACAACAGGAACACCAGTTTGAAAAACTAGACTGGAAAGAGTCAAAGACTGTTCTTCTCAGTTGTTTAAAAATCACTTGAGAAAATCTTTTTAGAATTAAACAATGTTTTCTGTCATCGAAAAAACTTATCATTGTTTTATCTTGTACAAACTATACGATAGCATCATCAGTGAACGCGATTTCCTCTTGATAACGCGATTTCCTCTTGATAACTCGATGTCTTACCCAAATCTATACATTTATGAATTACTCAATGTCCTGACTTGAAAATCACAGTCAACGTACAATTATACTAAAGAAATAAATCAAGTTTTGCTTTCTACAGTATTTACAATCCATTTTTCATATCCACGTACCTCTGCTTATTTTTCATGTCAACTCAGTTTTATCTTCTGTCATAGGGAATTAATTGCATCGCTCAGAGAAATAGTGCAAAGTTCTAGTTCTTTTGATAAGTACTTCTTTTGATTTAATCATATTCAATTTATCAGCGGATTTCTTAACACTTACAAAATACTAGTCTCTATTTCATAAAGTTTAAATTTCCTTTCTTTTAAATACATAGGTTTTTTATCTTGTGTTAGACATAGATGTATGTTTTATTTTGAGTTTAGCGCAAAGTGTTGCTTGAGTGACAAATTACTGTTTTCACTTGTTTTCGTGTAAAACTTGTTTGTGATAACATAGTTAACTATGGTGATAATGGCTGTAATTTGACTAATTTCTGATTCAGATTTAACAGATCTTTTCAAGGCCTGTGTCCCTGAATTCATGTATAGATACGTAAAAACCTTACTGGCATGAGCAGTCAGTTGAGAAAAGGATGGATAACGCTATCCAGCGGACAAGTGTTAACAACACGTATTAGTATATACACACTCAGTGATCTTGGCGTTTCAAGCAATCTGATTGGTTCGCTATCTCGGCTAATCAACAATGTACATCTCCGAGCGAGTGGATGATGTGAAAAACAAAATGGCGGGCGTAAACTCGCGATTCGCTAAAGTTTCAAAAGCAGAAATTACCTTTAAATGGCTTCCTTTTAATTTTGTCGAGATCACTTCAAGTGTACATACTAAAACAATTATTCTTTTCAATCTCGGTGAATAGTGGCTTTCGGGAATATTTACCTCGCCGCTTCGGGACTCGGTAAATATTTAGCCACTATTCACCTCGATTTCAAAGAATAATTCTTAAATGTACCATCCACGGGTAGAGATTTAACCAGAACGTTATCCACCTTTAGAACCAACGGGGACAGGAATTTTGTGAACATTTTCTGACTGAAAAATTGCGTGAAATGATAGACGTTAACTGGATTCACAAAATCCGAATACTTCCTCAACTTTCTTCACTAGCCGGTGTTTCTTCCTGCGGTGTCGCGTCTTCGCTTTTTTGCAGTTCTTCAGCAGATGGCTGTTCGTCGGCTTGCGGTTCCCCACCTGCGGGATTCGATTCCTCAGCCGCAGGATTCGATTCTTCGACCGCGGGCTTCGCTTCTTCGGTAGCGACATCCGCTTCTTCGGCTGCAGGTTGCGCTTCTTGTTCCTCAGGTTTTGCTTCCTCGGCCGCTGGTTGTGATTCTTCCTCCGCAGGTTTAGATTCCTCGGCTGCAGGATCCGGTTGTTGCGTTTGTTCATCGACAGTTGGCGCTTCTCCTGCATTTTCCGCTTGTGTTGGCGTTTCTCCGTCCACCTGTGCTGTCATCTCTTCAGCTTCCTTTGTTGCTTCTGTTTCTCCTTCAGTAGGGTCTTGCGCCTCTGTTTTCACAGCTCCATCCTGCTCCTCCACCTGTGCAACATCAGGTTTATCACCACTGTTGTTTTCCGCTGGTGGTACCTCTCCTGTTGCGGTCTCAGCGTTCACTTCACTTTCAGCATGTTGTTGAATCTCTTCTTCTTCTTGAGGAGCCGCGCTTTCTTCACCAGATCCACCCTGCTCTCCTTCGTCTTTCTTCGCCTCCTCTTCCTGTTGATTAACTTGTTGCTGGCCACCATCTTTCTTTTCTTGTACAACTTCTTGTTGAGTTTCCTCCACTACTTCAGGTCGTGATTCTTCACCAAGAGGATCTTCTCGCGGTTCGTTTTCACTCGCTTTCTCGGAAACTGAACTCTGTGGTTTATCATCTACATGAGCTGCTTGCTCTGAAATAAAAAAATAAATAAATAAACATACATTCCCGTTTAGCCATTAGCATTATTTTCAATATTCTCATACTTTTCCTCGGCAGTATAGCATCAATAACCCGCTTCAACATTTTTTGGCGTTGGTTTTTTGAAAGTTGCAACTGATGGATAAAATCTGATTTAAAATTTGCAAATTAATTTGAACTCAGAAAATTGTCCCTGTCAATGCAAGCGCTGAATTGTCCAATGATAACTCCACAAGAGGTAGAGCTAAAGCGCTTGGTATTTCAGCTGTAAAAATACTTCACTTTCTGTTTTCTCCTATTCCCTATGTTGTCTAATGGCGCGGCACAAAAGGCGCGCTTTACATCTGTCATTCGGAGTTCAATCCCTCAGAATCCTCCACCAAAACACCGCGCCTACACTCCATAATCATCTCCTAAACGTCTCACAAGAGAAATCTCGCAACTCCCGGACGTAGTATCCTATTCTATTTCTTATCTGCCACTTCTCAGTTGTTCTTTTTGTCGTCACCAATATGGTGCAACAGCGTTCACAGAACAAAATTATCCTAGGTTGGAGGCCCCTTTTTATTTTATTCAGAATAAATCGTGGTCGCCAAGCAATGAAATGTAAACGTTGAATACTCTTGGCTTCGACTGTTTTCGTCGAAAACAACTGCGCTAACATGAGCCTTCTTCGCTTCCTAGAAAATGGAAAATTGACAAGGGAACAAATTTCTGACTATCGAAGAACTCGTTTCGGTGGAAATGCAGAACTCAAACAACAAGTCTTAGTCAGTAATGAGATGACAGTTTAGCTTCACGAATTTGGTAAAACTGAAAGGCTTTTAATACGGGTCAAGGATTTCTCTTGAGGCGTAAAAAGAAGAAAAAGCTGATAGACTTTCTTCCAGTATGACATCGATGACAACTATACATTTTTATCTCAGGAGAAAGATTTCGACAACACTTTTGTCTTGAGACTGCAGCCGCTTCAGGATAGACAAGTGAAAAAAATAGATAAAAGAAGAACAACAACAAAATACGACACGGTTTTAACCTTCCTCTCGATTGTACATTTCCTTATCAAGCAATATCCAAATATAAACGATTTCTTAGTATTTATTGGGGTTGACATTTAGACAAAACAAGTTGAATTTACAAGAAATCCGAAACGCTTTTGTGACAGCTATTTAGAGTTTAGTCTTATCCATATCCTACCATGGCAACTGTTACGGTTTTCTTATCACTAACCATTTGTTCATTTTACCTCCAGTCTGTTATGCTTGACTAAATATCATTATTCACTACTAGTAAGAATATTTCCTTGGTTTCCGATGTAAGAGTGCATTTTGCAACTTAAAAAAAAGTTTCAATTTGTAATGATTTTCTCGGAAAGATATATCTTCCTGATGGTAAAGATATGTAAGGTTCGCCACACTATACCGTGTTTGTGCAATGCAAACCGAAGTTTGTGTAAATACCTTGGATTTTCAACTGTCAATTTTTATCTAAAAGATCAAGCGCATTTAAAATGATTTTCATTTCGCCTTTATTCCCATTTTATAACAGCTGGTATATCATGGCAAGGGAGTTTCGTTTCCTTTCTTCTAAAAATTATATGTGAAGGTGTAGTCTGATTAAATTATATATTGCTAAAAATCGAAAGATATGTGGTTAATGTGAGTCGTAGAGTCTTCTTCAACTAATTAGTATTGGAGATTCAAAGTAAAGTTTATTTTACGTGAACTCGCTCAAATTAATCGCCCTTCTAAATGGACACGACGATTAATCATGTCTAATTTGCATGTTTTGAGACATGCTAAAACATGTCAGAATAGCTCTTATGTGATAAGAAGCTTAGTATGACAATTTTCCACATGTCCGCTCCTTCCTTTTGGCGGTAAACAGATTGCCCGCTTTATAGGTTTGAATTCAAGTAATTTGTCTCCAACTGGTACAAACAAACTTATGTGGCAATTAAAATAGAACGGTGTATCATTGATCCCGATCAGCGGGCCAGTATTTCAATTTATTCTTATTTGGCGATTTATTTATTTCCCGGAGTCAAAAATGACCTTTAAATTCTCGGTTGAACGACAGTGTATTTGACAATAAGTCAGTTAAATTATATTAGAAATAACGATCAAAGTGAACTGCGTGGACGAATCATAATTTTTACATTTTTACGTGTTCTCCAAACCTTATAGCAAAGATCAGTAAAATATATCAAATTTCATCGTCGCGCATTATTGGATGGAGGCGTCTTAACAACTGACACCACACTATTATTAGGAAAACTTTAACCTTTTTTTTTTCCTGGGAAGAGCCACATAAACCAGTTTTTACGTTTAGTTACCTGTGCTTGGGGCATCTATCTGATCGTGTACCACCCGGTTTTTTTCTGCGGTTGTTGTGCTTTCGATCAGTACGGGATTCGTGGTAGCGACGTTTGGTTGCGGTGACATGTCTGATCCTCCTCCGCTTCGGTTCGCGGCCGTTTGAGAAGCGGCGACCTGAACTGGTTGTGGACTTCTCTCAACGTTTCGCGCCTGTGCGCTTGAAGAACAACCCATAGCGGCTTACAGTAAAATAGGGTTTCCTCCGTTTTCTTTATCAGATAGGCAACTGTTTCTTTTACGCGTTTCTGCACCACTGATTTGAAAATGAGAGAGTGGATGTCACGCGCGCATCTGTTTGGGGTTTCAATCAAGTAGACGAGTAACCTTCGCTGTTTATACTTGTTTACATCCGTTACCAGGCAACAACTGTCAACACTAATTGATTTGTGGTTCGGATGAATAACTCCGTTGCCACATTTCTGTTTGCAGAAATTACAATTGAAACAATTTAACATAATAATGCCCTGCTGGTTGTTTTACAACCATAAATGTCGTGTAATCCATGGCAATACGAACATTGTGTAAACGAATATGTATGATTAGTGCTTTTGTGTAATTATTGTTCTTTACGTCCCACCTTTATTAATGTATTACCTTGGAAACACCGAGGTACAGAAATGCTGTTTTCTCTTGAAGGCGAAGTAAGGAAAGCTGCTACTACGTTTGAATTATTCACTGATCGAAGTCGTGTTATTTTCACACGATCAACCTCTTCTCAAACATGGGATTACCTTCAGAAATTTATTTTAAGCTGGACATTTCGGCATTTACCACGTTTCATTTCCTAAAAAAACTTCCTTTCCTCAGCGGGTCGCCTTTAAATCAACTTAACACACGAGCTTTCAACAAATAACAATTCTAACACAACACTGTGTGTTTTAGGTTGACTGTGTCACAGTCAGCGTAGATTGGGGTACAGCATGGCTTGTTACTTCCACTCTTTTGGTGGGGACGAGCGAAAAAGTAGGAGGAGCGAAAAACTAAGCGAGGGCGAGGTAGGGAGGTGGCTCAGGTGGGAGGGGGGGACTGCTTCGCCAATTCAGAGCTTAACACAAAGTTGGCACCAGTCCAGGGAAGGAGCTGCTGTTCTAAAAGATAAGAACAAAATCCCTCACCCCCCCCCCGAAAAATATGGCAGTGCTATTGTGTTTTAATTTACATGAGCCCTAAAATTTTTTTCTAAACCAGAGTGCTAGGAAAAAATTCAAATGCTGAATTTTCGTTGATCCATGAAGCCATGGCATTTGTTCGCTCCTGTCATTGCGTTACTAAAAATAGTTTATTGAAACTGTTTCAATGAACGAAAATTCAGCATTTGATTTTCAATATATGATATTCAACGTAACTTGACTGAATTATAAATAATTTGGATATATCAACAAAGTTGAAGTGGTAAATTGGCCACCGTAACGATTACAAAAGCTGACGTTTCGAGCGTTAGCCCTTCGTCGGAGCGAATGGCGAAGGGCTAACGCTCGAAACGTCAGCTTTTGTAATCGTTACGGTGGCCAATTTACCACTTCAACTTTGTTGATATATCCAAATTATTTCGTTACTCCTACCGACGCAGCCCCAAACAGTTTCTTTCGAAACTATCTGCCTTTATTCATTTGAATTATAAATAAGCATTTAGTACCCTTTTGACAACTGACATGGGAACATTCCGAAATCACCGACACTGGCGTCTTCGGGTCGAATATTCGAATACACAATCTGCATCCATAAAATTGTGAAATACTGTCACAATTTGTCACATTTTAATTCCGGAAAATTCATCTGTCAAGTGACACTTTTGATGAAATTCGTACGTTGTATAATATTGTTCGCCTTCAAGTTCACCGTAAAAAAGAAAACTTCCAACATGAGGATTTACTTTTATCTTTTATCTAGCACATATGAAAGCTTAAACAAAGATCCTTATTTTTGGCATATTTCCACAATTAAATCAATATATCTAATTTGCATCAATTGGCTCAGAAATTGATAATTTTCCCAAGAAAGGCCAATTCACATTCGCCGTCTAAATTGTCTGTTTGTCTGTGACACTGCCTAATTACCAAAAAGCTACGAATTGCCAGTATTAGACATCTGTTATTTTCAAGGCTGGCGTCCATTTTGTTAAATATGTTGTTTTCATGAAGGATATCTCTAAACTTCATTGTCCACAATTAGAGAAAAAACCTCAGTTGGGGGGTTTTTCACACCATACGAATTATTTCTCAGGATGGAAGACATTGCAGAATGCAATTCGATGTTTCCCTAAGCCAATAATTTTACTAACCTGCTTTTCAGATTGGGTGAAATTTAATTAAACTGGAGATGCACAAGCTTCAAACGCATTAATTGCCGGGTGGAAGCAGATATGTGAAGCCGTGTATCAAAGCAGTTGAATCAGACTGACGATTCATGAATTTTTGTCGTTTATGAATTACCAGATGAATTCAAATAAATCAAGAATGTTTTACAAAACTTTTGATGATTTGTGAATCATTGGACTAGAAAAAGATAAGGATCACGAATCCCGAAGGTCAAATAATTCTGCCTGCAACCCCGGATTTTGAAACAAACATTCGGTGATCTTTTTTATCCTCTATAAATCGTAAGAATGTATATTTTTATATCATCAAGTTTCTAGTAGGATAACTGTGAAGGGTCGAAAAGAAAAATTATACGAAAGTCATGAAAAAAACCCAAACGTCAAAGAACCTAGAGGGTTTTGAAAAAAGAACATATTTGAATACATTTGAATATAATTGGTCCATACTTTAATTCTCATTTGAAATTTCTCCTTGTAAGAGCGGTGGGTCTTTGCGAACTTTCTCCCTTCTGCTCTTCTCACATTGAATGAATTGATTATTCTGGGGCAAAGATTACTATAAAAATATAGTGCGGCAAAACGCGATTAAACCTTAGAATAAAGTTTCCACCTCTTTCAATAAGTCCAGTATTATAAATCTGTTCATTGGATCACTCGGATCTGACAGCGCTATTGGAAGCATAGGTTTTCTTAATCTTGTTTATCTGTATCTTCTAGTTCGCATGAATCATCTTCTAATCACTTAAAGTTTTCACTATCACTTTTTCCTCAAACTTTTAATTCTCCTCGCCGGAGCTCGCTTTATTCTGACTGTCTTCTATGCAAGCCTGATCTGCTGTCTGCTTTGCGCGTGAAAGTTCCCCTCCTTCTACCCCAAAGGCTTTGAAATGCTTTGCAGAAAGACTTTGAAGCACATATCAATTTATAATTTCAATTTATAAATAAAAAAAAAAAAGGCTTTAGGGCTCCGCGCCCTTCACTTCACTGGTGAAGTCTGGGAACTTGTCCATTATCACTGACACAAGCAGTGTGGGCTCATAAAGTCAATTCCCGCGAGATTTGCACGCGATTGAGTGATTGAACTGACGCTCGGGCAAAGTATTGAAGCCCATACACATCTGTGCGTTAGAAACGGTTTCATTGAATTGTCTCATTTTGTTGTAGATCAAGCTCATTATATTTTTCCCAGACGTCACATAATCTAGTGGCACTTAATTACTCTCCACAACCTAAGCTAATTCACATGGGACGCGATGCACTGATTCCGCCATTGTTAAAACGCTGTGTAAAGAGAAATTTTCAAGGTAAGCTACTAAAACAATGGACACATTGTCTTAATGTGCTTTCAAGACTTCATTTGCACAGAATCAGAGATCTTAGAGTACATTTTAACAAAGCCTAGGATTAATTCTTAGTTTTGGCGTTTGAATTAGTAAGTCAGCTCGAGCAAAAATATTTTAGTAGCTACAGCAAAAAAATTGTATCAGTAACAACGGTTTTCGGATGGTATCCTCCTTTAAAACGTTTACGGAACACAGTGGTAATTTTTTAAATAGTTTGGGTATAGTTTGGTAACTTTCCTGGTACTTTAAACCGCGACAGTGATGGAATTACCTAGAAAGTACGTTCCAAATGAACTCGGGTGTGAAGGCATTTCTCTCTTGGCGTCAAGAATAGAGAAATCTTGCAGGAAAAACGCGATTATCGGGCACAGTTTTTGTAAAAGTACGTTCTCTTCTTTTCATAGGGAGCAATACGAACCAGTAGTTAAAGTTTTATCGACCTGTGATCAGTTCTCGAAGATTGATTCCACGAGCGAGTGTCATGGTGTACTGAAGTCAAACGTTGCTTCTGGGAGTCGTCAAATGTCAAGTTTTGAACGGGCTTGCTACGAGGATTTTCAAACGTACATCCCTGAAATTGCACATGAAACACAGTTTATCTACCCTAGCAAACTGTATGAAAGCAGTGCAGCTTATGGTAGTGTGTCTTCATCTTGTTCAGCTACCAATCGTGACAATGCATTGACACATTATCCTAATGTCAGTGGTCCCATAGTAACACCAAGTTCAAGACAATGCTTGTATAATGATAGACTGGATGTCTTTGCACGTGAAGGCCATGAAAGGAATATGACACCAGGGGCATCCAACATGCCAAGAGGTTGTAAGCTCAAGGATGCAACACTCAACTCATGCACACAAAGTGTATTTCCATGGAAACAAGAATTACAGTCGAGTCTTCATGAAAGTATGAGATTTTCCAAGAGTGCATACCAAGGTACACCAAGCAAGGTAGTGAGCCATTTCAATCAGTCATTATGTCCAACTGTGAGTATCCGTGTGGATATTTCATGTCCACTTTCTCCATGCAGCTGTGATAAAGTGTCATGCTGTTGTCAAGATGCTTATTTGGAACATCCACTGCAGCATCCCCATTGTTATGGTGAGGTGCTGGACAAACAGAATGTGGTTGGTTACAGGCCAAATGCACCACCAAATATTCCTGTGGCAACAATGAAGTCTAAGGTAAACTCTTGTGCCAATCAGATTAACCGTGGTTATTTCTGTTCCAATAGTGGCTCTGCTAGTACTGGGCCCTCAAATTGGCAGTTTAAATCAGATTTCCTTCCAGAAGGAAATTTCAAGCCATTTCCAGCAAGTCACGAGTCTCCTGCTGAGACCAACAGCTGTTTAGAAAGGTGGAATAGTGAAATATTGGACATAACCCCAGCTCTGCAGAGTGAGAATTACATAACAGATGACAAAAGATTGTGTCAGTGGATTGGGTCTGAAAATAAGATGACATTTCGTAAAGAAAGATATGAAACTCTCAATTCGTGTGCAATGAAGAATGAGGAGAAAATGAGAAGTGCAGACTACTCTCTACCTGAAAATTCTTGTGTTTTGATGGGGAAACATTCAGAAAATGTGGATTTTTCCAACCAAGGTCAGATAACTCCTAGAGAGTTTTCCATTCCCAGAACTGGCATGATTAATCCCTATCAGATGAGTCGTAGTGGTAAGGGTAGCATGGAATGCATTGAACTGACACCCATCAATCCAATAAAGATCTTTGGACAATGTAGATCTCAAACCAGTGAAAATAAAGATGAAAAATACAGTTTTAAAGAAGAACCACTAACCCAAACAAAAACCTGGCGGAGTTCTTCTAACCAAAACACTGTCAAGGCAAGAAACAAGGGAGGGCTGGTTGAGGCATTATTGGAGGGAGATCCATCATCTCCCATTGCAAACCTTTCCAATTTGGTCGCCAAGATTCATCCTGACCACGGAAACATTATGACTGGAAAAAAGAATCAAAGATTTGAGGGTGAGTAAAAATTAGGAATGCTTTTACCCTTTGCAATTACTACATTTATTCAACTATAAGCCAAGCAATTTTTACACAAATTAAAACTGAAGTGGATTAAAATTTGGGCACTAGAGGGGGTCTTTGCTTATAGCCGAAAGTTTTCCAAAAAAAATTTTTTTCCAACACATGGAAACTCTAGTAAATTGGAATGTATTTACTTATAAGCCAAGCTAAAGTAAAGAAACACAATATGCAATCATTTGTTATTAACTTTTGAGAATGTGGTGGCTCCTAAAGGAGCCGTTTGTTAGATTTAATGTGTTTACACAGAAGTCTTCATTGTCATCAGCGTTTGTCATCATCTTCGCTGTCCATGTCGAATTCTTCTTCCATCTCCTAAACATCTGCACTTTTGTTGTTAATTCTGAGATGATTCATTCCTAGGACTCAGAAATGAAGTTGTTAACAAGAGGCGTTCTCATTGCGTTTGTCCAAACTGTCTCAATGGGCTGAACAGTGGAACTGGAAATGTGCAGCAAAGGTCGCATAGTTGTCACTATCCTGGATGTGGCAAGGTACTCAATAGTATGAAAATTCAGTTACAGAAAAGGGGTTGTTTATCTTGGTTTAATTATAGCTGCAAAGTGTACTTCTGCTGTTAACTGAAGGAACGGTTATATGATGTCCTGCCTTTCATTGTGACATGCCAGTGTTAATCAGGAGTTCTCTGTCTGAAAACAGCCACTGTCATTTTATACACACTGTCAGGAATCAAACAAAAGTACCATCAGGCCAATATATATGTCAACAGTGGTTAAGCATTTCTTACTGGTATGATATTTTATCACTGCAACCTCTTAGATGTCAAATTACTTGGTGAATGCTTTTTGATCTCCATGCTATTATATATAAGTCATGAAAACCTTGTTTTGGCCAAGGTATGTTGAACATCATCCTTAAGTTTCCTGTTTTTCATGCAGGTTTATGGGAAAACATCACACTTGAAGGCTCATCTACGCTGGCACAAAGGAGAGAGACCTTTTGTTTGTAACTGGGTAAGCTTATTTATACAGAAGTGGGGCAGAACCCCATCATTTTACCACTTCATTTTACCACCAACTTGGCAACAGCTTCTGATCAACCTGTGGCATTTTTTTTGGTTGAGAAATTTCCTTTTCCTTTTCTTATGCCCTGCACGTTAATAATTTTAGATTTTTTGAGTAATTTCCTCAATTCTTCTCTCCCTCATCCTGTTTAACCTCTCTTTTCTTTTTCCTTTTGTCATTTTTGCATCTCCCATCTTTCGCCTCTATTTTCATCCCATAGAATTATCACCTGTACCAGTCTACATTACCTATTTAACAATCATTTCACGAGCAAGCGTTGGATATGAGATGATAGATAGCCAACGAGGCGCGTAGCGCCTCGTTGGCTATAATCATCTCATATCTGGCTATAATCATCTCATATCCAACAAGTGCAACTGGAATAATTGTTTTATTAAAAATGCCCCCAAGAAATTATTATTTTGTAAGAAGAAACTGGATTTTTTAGCTCCCTTTTGATTTTAAGCTGATGCGTACGCTTACCATATTTGTAGATTTTGGTATATTGGCTCATATACCATAATGGCTAAGCCAATAAAAAGTCTTGAATTGCATTATCCAATGATCCAGTTTTTAATAATATCTATTATCCCACACTTTCCCATGTTAAATTTGCAGATAGAGATGACATTATCATGAAAGTTAAAAATAATTTCTCTCTTTCTAGAATACTGGAGCACGTTGTTGTGGCAAGAGCTTTACTCGTTCAGATGAACTGCAACGACACTTGAGAATACACACAAAAGAGAAAGCTTACACTTGTACTATTTGTAACAAAGCATTTGGCCGAAGTGATCATCTGAGTAAACATCTCAGAACCCATGAGGGGAAAGGAAAGAAAGCTGTTCATGACAAGGACAGTGAGGAAGATTATGATAACAAACCAACCAACATTGTTGATGATGATGATGATGATGTTTTTTTGTAGATTAGTAAGGTCAAGGAAATACTTTTTAAATTTTTCATCATCAGGTGGCATGGGTATTTGAGTGATACAAATTTGTTACTTCCCTTGAAAATGAACTGTTTTATAAAATGTTTGATCATAGCAGTTTGATGCATGTCTTGTTGCTGCAATATGACTATTAAATATATTTTGACATTTAGTTGTAATAAAGTTAAACACAATTAAAAGTTTTCTATTTCCATCACAACTCTCTGAGTCCATTTAACCAATAAAAAAGAAAAAAACTTAAGAGCTGACAAAAATTTGTACCAACAGGCAGTGTAGGCCAACAAAGGTCAGAGGATTAAGCTTGATTTGCACTGCAACTAACTTGTTTCATGCACAAATGATTGGTTAGCTTCCTATTTTTTGTCCTGGCAGGGTGCCCCGATCAGGGTTTTCACTCTGTTGTAAAAGGTGGGAAATTTAAAGTCAACCAATTACTGGTTAAATCACCAACAAAGAACTGGGCTATGCTATCAGTCCACAAAATCCCTCACTAACGTTGTCCAAGCAAGTTGAATAACCGTCATTCTTGTCTTCAGGAGTTAGGTCAGATATTCTAGTCTTCTCGGATAGGGACGAATAAATGGAGGTCCCGTCTCCTGCAGGGTTGGGGTAGAAGACTTTAATTTCCCACACACAAGATTACTGTGTGATGGATGTCCTCCCCTGGGGTGGGATGGGTGGGAAGGTGAGATCGATGGACTGAAGCAGCTGCCAGAGGCACCTAATATGCTGACATCTGTTAACAACCTTAAACTGTACTCCTAATTCGACCTCAGGCTGCAAGTAGTCAGATATAAACTATATTACTACTAGGTGTGCCCTGAAGAGGCACATTGAAAGCAAGGTGTCTTGCCAAAGAACACAACATATTGACTCAGGTGGGTCTAAAACCCGGGCCTCTTGAGCTAAAGTCCACTGACCATTAGACCACTGCACCTCCCAGAAGTTGAGTATGCTGGGTGTGGAGAAACTTTGTGATGGCAAATTTTGAAAGAAAGTGTATAATTAAATTTCTCTTAGCTTAGGGACATATGTTTATCATCTTCTTCACACTGCCTTTTCTCTTCCCTCAGAGCACATTTCAGCATGCAGTTGTATTCAGAGGTTTGAGTAAGGAATTTTTGATTGGGGAGGGGACAAAGAAATTTTCTTTTTTTCTATGCTGTAGCCTCGATAAGCTGAGAACGATTTTTCAAATATCAAATTTTAAATCCAGTTCTAACATAACATCCTTGATTTAAGAATTCTGTTGTCAGACAAGTAATGGAAAACCCCATAGGTCTAATGAAGAGGGGAGGGGGGGATCTTGAGCCCTGCTAAAATACACTGAATCCACAACTGGTATTGATAGTGTTGTACTGTAGTAAACAAGAGCTAAAGGAAAGAAATAAAACAAAAATATGCTGCAATCTTTCTCATAAGCAAAATGTATTATTTTGTTCTTGTAATTCACTAAACATATATCTCAGTTAAATTACATTCAAACTTTGGCATCAGCTAGTATATAACTGACAAACACGGCAAGGAAAACAAATAATACAATACTAAAGTTCTCTGATTTGTCAGGCACATTTAAAATTTACAGCCTCAAAATATGTAACTTATTTTATTATTTTGAATTCTTTGCTAGTTACAGGCATGAAATTGAGCTCCTTGTTAACCAAAATTTTTCATCATATAAATCTAACATGGTGATGATAAACAGTGTATTCTTAAGAATCAAGGTCATCTCTTAAACGGTTTTCAAAGTGTTACTTAAAAATTTTTTCTTCTAAGATTTGCCTATTCCAAATTTTCTCTGGTTTGGAGAAAAACCGTGATAAGTGCCTTCTTTGACCACATGTATTCAGCAAACACAGAGTTTGCACTTCACAAAAATTATATCAGCACAATTATTTGCCTAGTTTCTAGGCTTCTGTGTTTTTGTGTTTGTCTTAGATGTAAGCAAGAAGGAATCAAATTTACCTGTTTTGGTACATTTTTCTCCTGTCCTGAGGTGTGGACAGGCCCAAAAGGATCACCAAAAGCTGATCCTTAAAAATGTTTTGGACCAGGATGTTCTTTCTACATACTAAAAATAAGATGACTGCATCCATAATGGACAACAACAAAATAAATGTAGTAATGAAATAGGAAGACTAAAGAAGTGTTTTGACTTTCCAGTTAATCTCAGGGTGAAAAGAAAAGGGAGATTCTAAACTCTAAACAAGCCTTCTACTCACTAACAAGATCTAATAGTTCCCCTCTGCATCATTTGCAGGGAAAAAAAGAATTAGTTAAAGATTGGGTTGTTGGGTGATTTATATAATTCAGCAAAGTGTCAGCTACGTTTAAATTGCCTGACATTTAAACCAGCCTACAAATTACCTCTTGTTGCGATGGCTCCAGTTTCATCAGATGCACTATAGTAAGTCAAATACTTGAAGATAAATAACTTAGATTTACTACAAGTAAAACTGTTTGCAGAAACATTTGCTTTTATCAATTCATGGAGTTGTAGATAACTTAAGAAACAACATAAAATTCTTTGCTTTAGTTACTAATCTTGCCACTACCAATTTCCTTTTTCTTCACACATTTTCGGCAAATCCGCAGCATCTCTTCTGGCTGCTGGGCAAATAACGGTTTGATGTGTGAAGGAGCTTCAGTACGCATAACGCATCTGTATGACTTTACAACATTTTCATTGCATCCTGCACACTTCACAGGAACTTGGTTTCTTCTTGTCATGGAATGCCCCTTTACTTGATGATAAAAGCCAAAAAACAAAACATCAGGTACATGGTCTAATAAATCCTACGTCACCTTTTTTTTTTGTCATCCTAATTGTTTTCTGGGCATTCATGCATTGATGCCAATACACACAAAATCATGTTTCCAGATTCTATACCTCAAGTTCATCCTGTGTATCAATAATTTCATGAATACAATCTATCCTGGAGAGTATTATTTCAACCCACAAAAAGCTCCCTTTGTTTAGTATAATCTAGAGCAAACTCCATTAACATGCTCACTTATGCTCACAAAACCCCTCATGTGAGATGGCCTCAAAAATTTACATTATTTTCTTTTTCTTTTGTGCATTAATATATTAACCCTTTAACAACAAATTCTCATAACTGACTCACAAGGAAATTTGTAGCAGCTAGAGGGGAGAATTAACAATTTGATCTTAGGAGTTAAAAGATTAAAGTTTGTTTCTCTCTCTTTTTTTTTTCTGCTAGAATGTGTTCTCACCTTCTTTCTCGGGTTCTTTGGCATCTTTGGTTTCCTTTGCATAAGTATGCTCTTGCTTTACTTTGCTTGAAGCGGTACTAGAGGAAGACAGTGTATCATTAGTTTTCCTGGACATTCTCTCTAGCAAGGTCGCAGCAACAACCCTCCTTTTGCCACCAGGAGTTTCATCTGTTTTTTTGTCTGCCTCTGACTCAGAAAATGAAGCAAGCCTCTTTCGGGTCATTCTTGTGGGCATTATTTGTTTATCCTCACATTTTCTGTCAGGGGTCCCTGAAGTTCTTCCCTTCCTGGATGATGCAGCTTCAGAAGAACCTGTCCCTCTCAGTACAACTGGAGAGAGTGATGCCGATCGTCTTCCCCTTGTCATAATAATATCCAGAATGCTTTTAGAGTCTTTGCTCTTTTCCTTAGCTTCTTTTGACTCTTTGAGTTCCTCTGGGCTTTTAGATTCCAATTTGCTGTCTTCAAGTTTTTCTACTTCTTTTTCACTCTGTTTAACCCTTGGTTCTCTGCCTCTATCAGTCATTTTTAAATTCATTTCTCCTCTATTCTTTTCTTTTGAGCTTGTTTTTGAAATGTCCTCTGTATCCATTGTAGAATCATCTTCAATTACTTTTGAGTCAGCAGATACATTTTCTGCAACTGTTTCACTTTCCTTAGGCACATCTGAAACATCAACATCACTGATCTCTAGAGACTCTACATTGTCACTTATCAACGAATCTTTATCATCTTTCAAAACACCTCCACTTGGTGACAATGAACCACTCTCCTTATCTTTAACTTTGTTGATACCTATCATTGACTTCATTGACTGTGTTCCAGAATCCACTTTCACCGACACTGACTTCAGCTTATTTGCCGTGGCACTTTCTTTTTCAGCTGTGCTGTTATTGTTTGCCTTTTCTGTCAAATCCGTATCACTTTTCTGTACATCACTTTTTTGTAAAGCTGATGATGCCTTACTGCTCACATTTGACCCCTTGTTCGATTTTCCACCGTCAGTCTTTGATTCTCCTTTGACAATAGCCTGAATACCCTTTGGCACAGCTGACACAAATTTCACATTCACTATCTTATATTCTTTAGTCATCATTCCCTTTGGCGATGGAGATTTCTTTGTTTGTACAGCCAATGTACACAACTTCTTTGAGGCTGGTTGAGGTTTGAACTTCTCATCCTTTGTGCCCTCTTTTCTTTTCTTGTCATCTTTTACTGGTGACTTGACACTGTTCTTTTCCACACTTGTGACCTTTGGTTTCTCCCTTCCCTTCAAAGAGTTGACTTTTCCAATAGTTTTGGCATTTTTTATCAGCTTTGCTGAGTGAATTTTTGCAAGTTTTCCTTTGACAACCTTCACTTTTCCTTTTGAAGCTCCAGTCCCCTTGTCAGCTTCTTTGGGTTTCTTATAAGGCATACACTTACGGCAAACTTTTATAATCTTCACTCCAGGAGTAAAGAGATGCTTGATTTTATCAGGGGCATTTTCCTTCTTGTAACAGCTGTATGATTTTGTGACCAATTTGTCGCACAGAAAGCAGACTATCCCACAAGTTCTCTCTGAAGTGGTTGTTTGGCCATCTACAGATTCAAAAAAAAATGAGTGAAATAATAAGAAATTGAAGGATGTACTTAAACAGAGACTGAGTATGGTCAGGGAGCTCAAAACATAACCTGTGGCACAAATGTTCCTGTCTTTGATATTTCGCAGCTTTCTTGACCATGTCTCCCTATTAACCCTTTACACCTTGACATTGGGAGGCGCGGTGGCTTCATGGTTAGTGCCCTCAACTCTGGTTCCAGTGGTCCAGGTTCAAGCCCTGGCTGGGGACATCGTATTGTGTTCTTAGGCAAGAAACTTTACTCTCACAGTGCCTCTCTTCACCCAGGTGTTTAAATGGGTACCGGCAAATTTAATGCTGGGGGGTAACCCTGCGATGGACTAGTACCCCATCCAGGAGGGGGAGTAAAATACTCCCTGTCACTCCATGCTATGGAAACCGGAGTTAAGCACTGGCCAGATGAGCCAGACTTTACCTTACCTACCTTATCATTAGTGTTCAAGTTTTCTATACCTATCTCTTTATATTTTCTAGGTTACTTAACAATTAAGAGCTTAATTTGAGTTTATGATCATTCCATTTGTTCTCATTACCCAAAAATTTTATTCAGGAGTGATAGTGTTGGGAGACGCTAGATGTATATCAATCTTAAAGGTTTAAGTGTTGACTACGGTTTGAATTGCTATCTCACACCTAATGTTTTTTTTTTCTTTGTGGTAAGAACAACACACACAACTCAATTACCTGGCTTTCTCTGAGGCTCTTGTTTAACACCACACTCCACTTTGGCAGCCTTTGGAAGAGTTGACTTCACAGGCTTGGAGATTGTATTATGAGACAGTGACATCTTCCCCTTAGGGGGTGGTAACGCATAGGCATGGTCCAAAAACGTCAGCTTGTTGTTGATGTTGTTTATCTCAGAATTCTCTGATCCACTCAGAGGTGTTGGCAGTGAAATATTGTGATCCACAAGTTTTCCAAGATTTTCTGTTACATTTACTGGAGCATTATTTTCATTCTGTTTCTCAACTTGTTCACTTGCTTTATCCACGTCCTTTAAGCTATCAACATCTCCATACAACGTGAAACAATTTGGTACAGAATTGTATTTTCCACTATGATGTTTCACCACTGTTACAATTCCAACACTTTTAACTGGAGAGGGTGGTGTAACTACACCTTGCTTAAAATTCCCATTTTCAGCCAAAATGACTTTAGGGAATTGTCCTTCTTTATTCTTTGTTCCGCTACCACTTAATAGAAATCTCTCATCTTCTACTTCCATTTCATCTTCATCAGCCATTGTTTCATCACAGAGGAGGTCCTCATAGGGCCTTTTCAACCTTTTCTTGAGGTCCCGTGCAATGTAATCCATACCTTTAGTGGCACGATTGTAGGTGACCCCAAGAGGTGTTCGCAGATGAGCCCTCTGGCTGGTCTTGGAACGCAGTAATATCAGCGCCAGGTTTTGTCGGCAACGCTCCTTTGAGCTGAAGCATCTCTTACAAACCCTGAGGCGGTCATGCTCTGGGGTGACGAAGTTCTTTAAGTGTATTGGTGCACTGGTGCGACTGATGAAACGGTAAGACTTGAATGCTCTTAATCCACATACATCACATCTTGGTTGTTGCTTGGGGACACCTATGGCAAGAAAATTCAAATTGACTCTCACCTGTACAATTACTTTTAATTCAATTTGTTTCACTACATAAAGAACTTGTAGAAGTAAAGACATCTATAATATCTGTACCATACGGCACTTTTAAAGGATTACTAAACAACAAAGATAACGATAATGATCATAATGGGTGGGCTATGTCTTGGAGGCAAAGTAGCCCATAATTCCTTATGCACATCCTCTCCCTAATGTAAATCAAATCATACCCTTTGGGGGTAGACTGCAGTATTCTGTGAAGTTATCTAACAGTCCTCCAATACCCATGTTTTTCTCCTGGGTGGAGAGAGGCACTCTTCCTTCAGAAGACAACTCTGTGACCTTGCCAGGTCTTGAACCCAGACCCCCACATTCAAAGTCCCGTAAACTAAGTATTAGGCCACCATGTCTCCCACACTATGTACAACTGAGGTTAAATAAGAAAAATCTGACATTTTTCTATTCTTCATATTGTCTCCCTTTTCAGCCATAATGTGTGGACATTTCAAGTTAAAAGTTTTTAGAGAAATTGTCCATTGTCTGAGATTTTTCTCAAATAATACCATGTGACTGGCTCAAGATCTGAACTACAACTTGAACTGACAAACTTCCACCGAAAAAAAAAAAGAAAAAAAAGAATATGTGAGAGTTGGTTTCACAGGAACACTTGATGGTTTCACATGAACATTTTCACACTTCCTGAATCTAATAATTTCAATCAAACTTTTATTGGTCTCTCAGGCCCTTGCACCTCACCTTTCTTGATTTCCTCTTTTTCTTCCTCTACAACAGATTGTTTGTCATTTACTTGTTCATCATCGCTGACACTCTCCTGGTCACTGACAGAGGGTGATGCTAGATCTGACGATGGTGTAGGTGGTAACAAATATGACCTGCTGGAAGCAGTTCATTAAAAGGTTGAAGGAGCCCTCTTAAGATTAAGGAAGTTTTTGTACTATTATCATAACAACTTTGTACCTATGGTAAATGGTTTGAACCCACATGTACAGGTAACAGTTGATTATGTACTCAACACATTCAGGTGAGAGTAGAGGAAAGAAGGACTGTTGTCAGTAGTAGCGACTGATATTTGACTACCTACCTTAGCAAAAGTCATCATCAGAGTCAAACTTAACTCTGCTGAGGACTCGACACAACTCTGATGATGACTTCCACTAAGGTTGGTGATATGTCAGTCGCTACCACTACTACCAGTCATTCTCAGGACTACCCTTGCTTCTTGCTTAAATTGTGTGTCTGGTGGCTCATTTAAGAGACCAAAATCATTGAAATCCCCCTTAAACATTTTATCCCTCTAAATATTGTTCATCAATTCTCACTTCCTGCTCCAACACATTTCCTTATGAATTAGCCAGGAAAATTTAGTTAGTCAAGACAACACTCTATATTACCTATTGGGTGGATATTATTTTGAAAACCAGAGAATGAGTAACATGCTAACTACTTGGACAATCAGTACCAAAATCACAGTTCAGTATTGTTGACAAGCTGAAAATCTTATTTTCTTAGCTGATCAAATATTATTTCAACACATCTGATAGGAAAATATCTTTATAGCTTAAACAAAAATTTATTTTCTGATGCCATCAGTACTGTCTGCAGTTAGATATAGCTCTTTGGCATACAAAGCTTTGCTTTCATGTCCAAATTGAGCACTCTAACTAGAATGAGTCATTGCTGTTGCAATTGCGCACGCTCACTAGTTTATTCTAGTTTGAGCACTCTGGCATGGCTTAGACAATACCACAAAGGTTGGGTCATTTGGGGTAACCATCTCGGTTCTCCCCCATCCTAGCATCAGCACTGCACTGATAAGGCCCAGAAGGCCGTAACAGTACGGTCTGCAGTTATATAGCTCTTTAGCATACAAAGTTTTGCGTTCATGTCCAAATTGAGCACTCTACCTAGGATGAGTCATTGCTGTTCCAATTGCACATGCTCACTAGTTTATTCTAGTTTGAGCACTCTGGCATGGCTTAGACGATACCACAAAGATTAGGTCGTTTGGGGTGACCGTCTCGGTTCTCCCCCATCCTAGCATCAGCACTGCACTGATGAGGCCCAGAAGGCCGAAACAGTACTGTCTGCAGTTATGTATATGTGCGCATGTGTGTGTGTGTGTGTGTGTGTGTGTGTGTGTGTGTGTGCGTATGTAAAGAAACTGTACACTTCTGTGTCGAATGAAGATACTAACATATATGCCATTGTATTTTACAGTAGGCTAGCCTCATCAAAGCTGTTTTGACCAGAGAGATCATCTAAACTTCACTTGCTGAAGTCAGTACCAAACTTAACCAAATGATGTACCATTTTTGCAAAATACTGAGCAAATAAGGTATATTTTGCACAGATTACAGTTAGAGTATAGTTACCTGATAGGCACAGCTGGTCTTAGGGGAGACAACTGTTCTTCCTAAAACAGGAAGCAACATTTTAGAAAAGAAAAAACAACTGTTGTAAATATTCACCATTTTTTGGACAATTCAGCACAAGTTCAATTTCTGTGTTATAGCCAGACTCTTTCAGCGCCTAAATTGAAAAATCATTCTTCTCTTTGACAACCATACTTAACTTTTGGTGTCACTTCAAAGAATTTGGTGACACATATAATTTAAGGGTGGTAAAAGGCAACACCAGTCATTGATTAATTTACTTTAATTCAACAAAATATTGATCACCAGGAACCAGACAATTTATCTGCGAGCTGACAGGTTTTCAGTGGTTTAAACTGGTTGTAAAGATCAAAGGATCAAATCACGCAACCATGAGAATTTGGAGCAAACAAAAATCTCTCAGTTACAAGAGCCACCATAAATTCCAAGTGACACCCCTTTTGACCATTGCATGCTGAATGAAATATTATTCACTTCCTGGATTCCTAGGAGGTGCAAATTAAAAACAGCTTTTAGGAAAGGGTAGCACATAAAAGTATTACCACTTCTGAATGACTTTCAGTTAGTTTCTTTCACATTAATAGATGACCAGGCAAAAACAATTCTTATCAACAATGTAACATTTCTGTCCACACTTGCTGAAAACAATACTAGTTTTGTCCATACTGCAAAAAAAGGCATTGGCATAACCTATCTCACCACACATGATCAAAACTAAAATAACCCATGTTCACAAACTAGAGACATGGCAGAAAGGCTTCAAGGAAGCTAGAGATTAGGAAGTTATGCGTCATTTCAACACCTTGTTTCGGAGAACGCCCCCTAATCAGCAGTTTCTCGAAGTGCAGTAATGTAAACAACAAAATAACACTAAAGAAACCTTCCAAATGAAAATTCATGCGCAAATTAAAATCTGATCGCATTCTATTGGAAATGCGCGTCCAGCGTGTTTTTTTTTTCTTTAATCTAAATGCTGTTAAAAATTCGCCATTGCATCGAGGCGTTGAATAAGAAGTGTGTGCGCCTGACGCAAAATCTAAGTGTTTGCAACTGTTTCGAGATCTAAACCGTATTCTAACTTGAGATGAGCACCTACCTGGTAGAAGAGAAATTTTCGATCAAAACTTAAACTGCTTTTAAATAAAAGATCGTGCGTAATAAATAGTGGACGCGCATTTCAGTCAAGCGGAAATTTGTGGTGGTTTGCTCGACGCAATCTAGTCTGTAAAAGAGTACGACTTGACGCACGCAAAGATCGAAGTACCTCTTTTAGTGTTTATTTGCTTTGCGCCAACGCAGCTAGCGCTTCGGTCCGAGACGGAAAGTTTTTCTCGATGCAAATGTGCGAATTTGTTTTAAAACTCAAACATTTATCGGCCAGCGCGTTACTTTTAGTTTCTAAACGGCGCCCGCCGCCATGTTTTTGACCAAAACGAGTGCGTTCTAGAATTTTTACGAAAAAGCGCCCAAGAAAATGAGATTTTCGTTCAAATATTCGTTTAAAAAGGTTGCGCACATTAAAATGAATAAAGTAATTCAACTGAGTGTTTAAGTTTAATCGCCAATTGCGAAAGATTTCATGCCACAAAACAAATCCTCTTCGATTCGCAAACAGCCGGCCGGCAATGAGGTTTATGCAGGTCTAAACAAGATCGAAAGCACCACTATTCATTTATCGGTGCGCATCATTGATATTTAGCCAAAAAATACTCCACTTAACCTGAGATGTCGATTCAAAAGTAAAAAGCGCGAGTAATAGAATTTTTCGTTGGGTTAAGAGAGCGAGCGAAGGACAAAATTCTACTCGCAGCCAACGGTTTCCCCCGGTATCCCCGCTTAGACGAAGAACGCGAAATGAACAAGATCGCACTTGTACCACGCAATGCACGGCAAATCGAAAATTTTTTCGCCAAAATTCCATGCGTAAACATCTAAAATAGGGAAAAGATAAAAAATCTTAGCAAATATCTGGATGCGCAAATTCTTTAAAACAAAAAAAGCGAGAAGAAAGCGGAGAGCGCGTCGCAAAACGGCCTCGATTCTTCAAATTTCGGTCTCTGACCCAATTTTCCAGTTTGCGCCGTGCGCGTTCGTGTAAGTCTAACCTTCCGCTACATACCTTTTTTTTCGGGACGGCGACTTCCTTTCGCGA